>NW_021963030.1:120935-243036 GCF_901765095.1 Microcaecilia unicolor | reverse complement strand
CACAATTTAGGCACACACATTTGCAACAGGTGTATGGCTCAGGTAAATGTTCGCATGCGACATTGATGTGCATAACTTAACCGCATTCTGTAAGTTACACTGAACTGTTATCCCCACCCATGCCCTTCCCCTGTGTATTAATGGGGGTAATATGTCCCCTAGGTTCTGGCTGATACTGCAGAGAGAACTCAGAGAAGGCTTTTACCAATTCCATCTGACTCCAATCATTCCAACTTATGATTTCTGTTCATGGACCAGCCATGTCACTGAGTAGTGCAGAAATCTCTAAAGGTGCTTACTATGATCTTTTAACCCTGGCAGAGACGTGCACTTCTCTCGCCAGACCAAAAGACAGTCAAGAGGTGATATATTCTAGTTACCCTTCTTCATACCTATACCAGATCTCATGTATTGTTGCAGATTCCCTATAAATAGAAATAAAGAGAGTGAGAAACAGATTCATTTAGAGGATTGTTTATTACTTACCAAAGCCAGGTTACATATGAAGCATTGATTATAAGAATATAGAAATATATTCTCAGGGGAGACCTCTCCAGCAGAGTGACGCCCAGGTCGAACTCTTGCCTACAACTCTCCCATACATATCAGCTGTCAGTCATTTATATTCCCTTTATTAACATTGAGCCCTATTACCCTCCCCCCCCTAAAAAAAAACTGTTTTACCCAGATGGCACAAGACTAACTGCAGATTTTGATATTTTTACTCTGGAAAAATCCCCCCACCTTTTTCCAGCAGATGGCCAACTGTCTTTGACCACAAATGTTCTTTCTTACTTCTGCTTTTCCCATGCACCTGCCATAAGGTTCTTCTGAGCTATTTCTGTTTCATAATTCCCAACTGACAATTGTGCCAGTTAGAAACTTCTGTTAATAGCTGGCCCTCGATTTCAATTAAAAACTTACTTGACCTGTCTTTCCCAGCAGCCTCTAAGGCTGGGCCAAGCTTTTCCAGCAGGTCCGAAGCTGGGTAGTAGGCTGCAGGCTATACTATATTTATACATCTGTGAACCATAACAATTACATATTACGCCATTTGAATGCATCATTAAAGACTAGTGGTTAAGTGCACTAGTTTAGTTAACATAAGAATATAACAGTAGCTATACTGCGACAGACCGAAGGTCCATCAAGCCCAGTATCCTGTTTCCAACAGTGGCCAATCCAGGTCACAAGTACCTGGAAAGATCCTAGTACAGTAAAACAGACTTTATGCTGCTTGCCCTAGATATAAACAGTGGATTTTCCCAAGTCCATCTTAATAATGGCTTATGGACTTTTTTTTAAAACCCTGCTAAGCTAACTGCTTTTACTACATTCTGTGGCAACAGATTCCAGAGTTTGATTACACATTGAGTGAAGAAATGTTTTGTCCAGTTTGTTTTAAATTTACTACTTAGTAGTTACATTGTGTGCCCCCTAGTCCTAATATTTTTGGAGAGGAAACAAGTGATTCATGTTTATTTAATCTTGATATACTGCTTAGCCAAAAAAGCTGTCAGTGGCTTACATTATATAAAAACAATAATAATACAAAACATACAAATAAGAATGCCATAGTCAAAAAGGAAAGATTATATCACACACAGAAAACAATAAAATATGACGCTGTAATTCTACTATATAATCAAAGACATAAACCTTGCAGAGCTCTACATCTCTGGTACTCTGAAAGCCTGGGGAAAAAGTGCGTTTTTAGCAAATCCCTTGAACTTAATCAAGGTTGGTTCCATTCGTATGGGAGTGGCAACTGGTTGCAAAGACCAAAAAAAGCCACCTTCATGAGTCACCTTCCACTGTGGTTGGCAGTACTCTTTGAATGTAAGCAGGGAAGGGCACTTACAGAATGAGGGGGACATAATTTGGTCCCCTCCCCACCTGGCCGCAGTCACTTATTTCCATCCTCCTGCCCTCCACCCATTTTTTTGTTTTGTTTGGATGCTGTATTATGCAGGATGGTTGCATTGTTTTCTGAGTTATTGTGATCTGTCCTGTCTTATTTTTGACGTACTTTTCCCTTTTTCTTTTATAATTTTTGTAAATTGCTGAGATTTGGTTTTTCCATAATTTGGTGATCAATCAAACCCCTGAGTAAACAAAAACACCCCATCAATACTGCTATCGTGCCCTTATCATCCCTAAAGTTTTCTTTCTCATTCGCATAACCAACCCATGCTGAAAAGATCTTGTAAATTCAAAGAAAACATAAAATGCATTCTTTAGCTTGCTACAATTTAAACATTGTTAAATATGCCTGCTTTTTCTGAATTCTTTTTCAGCTGAGGTGTTGGTGTTTCAAGTTTACGACATAATCTAGTCCCCATCCCATCCCCATGTTATTAATGACTGTTGTCACCAGTACCTGCAGATACCTGTGGATTTCCCATTGTCCCTCCACTGCTGTCTTGGTATATTTTTCCCATTTAAAGAGACAGGAACCAATAGAAATTATTTTGTGCAGCACATCCAGGGCTACTTTTACCTCCTTAGTGAGAAGACTGCTATACAGGTAGCAGCCACACCAGTATCACTGGCTCTTTAGCCTGTAGTTAGACTTGGAGGGGGGGGAGAAGAGTGGAATGCACTGGATATGAATTAAGTGGTAGAGTTGCATCTTCTCCTGACCAGGAAGAAAGAGTACACACATGGAAGACGCCCATAGGCAGTAACATTTACCCCTTCCTGGACACAATGATGGAGCTTGCTTAGTACTGGGGGGTGCTACAAATCCATTGACACCCACAGAGCTGTCCTGATTAAGAAGAGATGTCCTCTGAGCAAGTCTATGACTGTCACTGGAATATATTCTTAGTAGGAATAATTGAAGAGGCTGGAAGTCCTGATTGACATCTGCCTTATCTACTTTGGAGTTGATTTTCAAAGAATTTGAGAGGCTCGTGCCAGGTTGAACTACAATGTGCTGCCGAATATCCTCCATCCTTAGCCTGCACAGCCCCTGGGATTAGGGCTGAGGAGGTACTGGGATGGAATCAGAGTGCAACCGAGGGTTATACGGGCATCCCTCTCTCCCTTGGTATGTTTGTGACTGCTTGATTGATAATCTAGCCTGTATTTTATGGCAGTGGTTCCCAGACCTGGTCCTGGAGCCACCCCAGCCAGTCAGGTTTTCAGGATATCCACAATGAATATTCATGAGAGAGATTTGCATAGAGTGGAAGTAGTGCATGCAAATCTCTCTTGTGAATATTCATTGTGGGTGTGCTGAAAACCTGACTAGCTACGGTGCTTCCAGGACCAGGTCTGGGAGCCACTGCGTTATGGAATTCCTCTTCCTGTTTTTAATATTTTGATTGTCCATCACTCTGATTTGCTGTATGATAAGGGCAGTTTTATCAAATCTCAATAAACATAAAAATAAACACCAGTGCCCGCAAAGCTAACTGGGCATGCTGGATGGCATAAACTACTACTACTACTACTTAACATTTCTAAAGCGCTACTAGGGTTACACAGCGCTGTACAATTTAACATAGAAGGAGCTTACAATCTAAAGGACACGTGAACAGTCAGTCTGATAGGGGCAGTCAAATTGGGGCAGTCTGGATTTCCTGAAAAAGTTAGGTGCCGAACGCAGCATTGAAGAGGTGGGCTTTAAGCAAAGACTTGAAGATGGGCAGGGAGGGGGCTTGGCGTAAGGGCTCGGGAAGGTTGTTCCAAGCATAGGGTGAGGCGAGGCAGAATGAGCGGAGCCTGGAGTTGGCGGTGGTGGAGAAGGGTAATGAGTCTTTATGCCTAGTTAGCCATGCGGGCATAGTTCTGAATATTGGCCATACCTGGAAAGCTTCCAGATATTTGGTGCCAAGCAAGGATGGGCCTGTTGCTGGATATCTAGATTTAATTTAGCTGGAAATGGTCAGTGTTGAAAGAAACACTAACTGTCACTGGCTAAATATTGATCCTTATGTTACTGTGGATGTTGATATTGAAAAGATTACTCTGCTGATCTTTAGGGGTTAGCCAGATGAATCATCGGGGTTGAAAATCTCTTCCCTGCTCGCCATATACAGAGAGGCCTGTCTGGAGGCATTCCCAGGGCGCAGTAAAGTTCTTTGCCCTCGACACTGGTATTCACCACTGACACTGTTACGTGTGCATCTGTGTCTGGTCAAGGTAGAAAGCTATCCTAAAGTAAGGCAGAAAGCAATGCACACAAATCTTTATTTGACAACGTTCAGCAGGAGACTTACCTGGGTAAATCCTAAATATAAGACTAGAATTGTCTGTATAAGTTTATGCGGCTAATCTATTTAACTCTGTTAGTGTTTTTCTAGCTACACAATCATTGATCTGTGACTGTAAAGTGCTGCTTGTGCTTTCCAGATAAATAAGCTAACATTTTTCTTTCTCTTTTCAGAATACTATGATATGACGGAAGGGGAGCTATAAATCAACCACTCTCACATTATAATTAAATATTTTATCCACTGCACTGTTGTGTGTTACTTGTAGTTTTAAGCAGGGCCGCCGAGAGGGGGGGGACAAAAGTCCCCGGGCCCGTGCCTCCGGAGGGGGCCCGGCGACACCGCAGTCCGACCCGTCCTCCCTCCGTCGCTCCCAGCACTAACCTTAAATGCCTCCTTTCACCACGTTCGCAGCAGCAGGGTAGGCCACTCCTTCCTTCCGTGTCCCGCCCTCGCCTGACGTAACATCCGCGAGGGCGGGGCACGGAAGGAAGGAGAGGTCTGCCCTGCTGCTGCTTGCTGCGAAGGTGAAAGGAGGCGTTTAAGGTTAGTGCAGGGCCCAGCCCAGTAGCGGGTGGAGGGGGGCCCGGCGGCGATGACGACGACGACCTCGGGTGGTGGGGGGCCCGGGGGCGGCCTTGTCCCGGACCCGGCTCTCGGCGGCCCTGGTTTAAGGGAGACTTGTATGGGTTCTGCTTGACTGTGGCAGTGATGTGGTGCAGATACAAGGTTATGTCGGTGGGGTTTCTAGGTCACCCCCGCCCCCAATCCAGAACAGGTGCAGTGAGAGGACTTCCAGAGAGCGAGAGATCTTCACTGGTAAGAATTTGCTGGGAAATTGTTTTTAAGCTTGTGGAAAGGTAGAATCAAATAGGGACTGTATTTTAAGTTACTCTGCTCACTCAGCAAAGGAAATTAAATATTGTATGTTAAGGAAGGCCTTGAATCAAATAGACTGAAAATTTTGCAGCACACAAAACACATCTTGGGAATCCCTATGGATTGAAATTCCATGTGTTAAGGGAAACAGGACACTGATAGGAGTGCAGCACAATCCACCTGGCCAGGATGAACGGACAGATGTAGAAATGTTATCAGGAATTAGGGAGGCTAACAAACTGGGGAACATAATAATAATAATTGGTGATTTTAATTACCCCGATATTGACTGGGTAAATGTAACCTTAGGGCATGCTGGGGAGGTAAAATTCCTTGATAACATCAAGGACTGCTTTATGGAGCAGCTGGTACAGGACCCAACAAGAGGAGGAAAAATTCTAGACCAAGTCCTTAGTGGAGCGCATGATCTGGTGTGGGAGGTAATGGTGCTGGGGCCGCTTGATAATAGTGATCATAATATGATCGGATTTGATATTAGCTTTGGAGTAAATATAAACAGGAAATCCAATATGTTAGCATTTAACTTTAAAAAAGGAGACTATGATAAAATGAGAAGAATGGTGAAAATAAAACTTACAGAAGCAGCTGCGAGGGTGAAAAATGTACATCAGGGGTGGATGCTGTTCAGAAATACCATCCTGGAATCCCAGGCCAAATACATTCTGCGTATTAAAAAAGGACTTGGGAAAAATCCACAATTCCAGGAATAACATGTATAGAATGTTTGTACGTTTGGGAAGTTTGCCAGATGCCCTTGGCCTGAATTGGCCGCTGTCGGGGACAGGATGATGGGCTCCTGCGCCCGATCTGCTGAACGCCTGTGGAGGAAATCTCGTACCCATTCAGATTTCCTTCATTACAAATTCATGCTATCCTCCTTCCAGTCCTCCCTTTTCCTTGCCAAACAGGACTATTACACCCAATTGACCAATTCTCTCAGCGCCAACCCTCGTCGTCTCTTCGCCACCCTTAACTCCCTCCTCAAAGTGCCCTCCGCTCCCCCCCCCCCCCCCTCACTCTCATCTCAATCACTGGCTGACTACTTCCACAACAAGGTGCAAAAGATCAACCTTGAGTTCACTACCAAGCCACCTCTTCCTCTTCACCCTTCAACCCTCTCCCTCAACCAACCAACCTAGGCCTCTTTCTCCTCCTTTCCTGATATCACCGAGGAGGAAACCGCCCGCCTTCTTTCCTCCTCGAAATGCACCACTTGTTCCTCTGATCCCATCCCCACCAACTTACTTAACACCATCTCTCGTACTGTCACCCCTCCATCTGTCATATCCTCAACTCTCTCTCTCCACTGCAACTGTCCCTGACACCTTCAAGCATGCCGTAGTCACACCTCTCCTCAAAAAACCATCACTTGACCCTACCTGTCCCTCCAACTACCGCCCCATCTCCCTCCTACCCTTCCTCTCCAAAATACTTGAGCCTTGATTTTCTCTCCTCTCATGCCATCCTCGATCCGCTTCAATCCGGTTTTCGCCCTCTACACTCGACAGAAACAGCACTCTCTAGTCTGTAATGACCTGTTCCTTGCCAAATCCAGAGGCCACTACTCCATCCTCATCCTCCTTGATCTATCTGCCACTTTTGACACTGTCAGTCATGATTTACTTCTTGCCACACTGTCCTCATTTGGGTTCCAGGGTTCTGTCCTCTCCTGGTTCTCCTCCTATCTCTCCCACCGCACCTTCAGAGTACACTCTCATGGATCTTCCTCCACCCCCATCCCGCTCTCTGTTGGAGTTCCCCAGGGATCTGTCCTTGGACCCCTTCTTTTTTCAATCTACACCTCTTCCCTGGGCTCACTGATCTCATCTCATGGTTTCCAGTATCATCTTTATGCTGATGACACCCAGCTGTATCTCTCCACACCAGACATCACCACGGAGACCCAGGCCAAGGTATCGGCCTGCTTATCCGACATTGCTGCCTGGATGTCCAACCGTCACCTGAAACTGAACATGTCCAAGACCGAGCTTATCGTCTTTCCACCAAAACCCACTTCTCCTCTTCCTCTGCTCTCTATCTCAATTGATGGCACCCTCATCCTCCCCATCTCATCTGCCCGCAACCTCGGAGTCATCTTTGACTCCTCCCTCTCCTTCTCTGCGCATATCCAGCAGATAGCCAAGACCTGTCGCTTCTTCCTCTTTAACATCAGCAAAATTCGTACTCTCGTCCATGCTCTCATTACCTCTCGCCTTGACTACTGCAACCTACTCCTCACTGGCCTCCCACTTAGCCATCTATCCCCCCTCCAATCCGTTCAGAACTCTGCTGCACGTCTTATATTCTGCCTGAACCGATATACTCATATCACCCCTCTCCTCAGGTCACTTCACTGGCTTCCAATCAGATACCGCATACAGTTCAAGCTTCTCCTTCTTACCTACAATGCACTCAGTCTGCAGCCCCTCATTACCTCTCTACCCTCATTTCCCCTTACGTTCCCGCCCGTAACCTCCGCTCACAGGACAAATCCCTCCTCTCAGTACCCTTCTCCACCACTGCCAACTCCAGGCTCCGCTCATTCTGCCTCACCTCACCCTATGCTTGGAATAGACTTCCTGAGCCCTTACGCCAAGCCCCCTCCCTTCCCATCTTCAAATCTTTGCTCAAAGCCCACCTGTTCAATGTTGCTTTCGGCACCTAACCTTTATACCTTTCAGTAAATCTAGACTGCCCCTATTTGACTGACTGTACATTTGTCCTTTAGATTGTAAGCTCCTTGAGCAGGGACTGTCCTTCTATATTAAATTGTACAGCGCTGCATAACCCTAGTAGCGCTTTAGAAATGTCTAGTAGTAGTAGTAGTAGCTCAGTGGACCCTTGGTCTTTTCCCAGTGTGGCATTACTTATGTACTTATGAGGACGGAAAACCAAACGACAGCCGGAATGGTTAAAAAGTGAGGTGAAGGAACATAGTAGATGACGGCAGAAAAGGACCTGCACGGTCCATCCAGTTGGCCCAACAAGATAAACTCATATGTGCTACTTTTTGTGTTACCTGACCTTGATTTGTATCTGCCATTTAGAGCTAAAAGAAAATCCTTCAGAAAATGGAAGAAGGAACCGACTGAAAATAAAAAGAAACAGCATAAGGAACGTCAAGTCAAATGCAAAGCGCTGATAAGGAAGGGTATGAGGGACTTCGAAAAAAAGATTGCGTTGGAGGCACAAAACACATAGGAGCCAATATTCAGTTAGACTGGCTAATTCCCTTGGTTGATGCTAAGACCGGATATTCAATGCCGGGCCGTTTCCAGCAACAGAGCTTGCCTGTCCTTCACTGGCAGGGCTGTAGGTGGAGGACTCTGACTCAGCTTAGAGGGAACAGTGTCCAAGGAAGTTTCACACACGTATAAATACTATTAAAACATGTAGGGCCCAATATTCAGCCAGCGATTTTTCTGTCCGCTGCCGGCGTTAAACTCAGATATCAGTGCTGGACTGTTCATTGAATATTTGGGTTTATTTGGCAACTAAAAAGTTAACCTTTTATGCCAATATACAGCACTAACCGGTTAACTTTTTAGCGGTCAAAGATAGGCCTGATATTTTAGCGGCCTATTTTGACCACTCAACATAGCCGGTTTGGCGCTGAATATCTGTGTCTTTCCATATCATCAAGCAGATCAATAGATTGGTGGGTTGTGTCCATCTACCAGCAGGTGGAGATAGAGAGCAATCTTTTGCCTCCCTATATGTGGCCATGTGCTGCTGGAAACTCCTCAGTATGTTCTCTATCTCAGCAGGTGGTGGTCACACAGCAGCAGCTCTGGCTAGGTCTCCAAGCCTAATTGCTTAGGTTTTGTTGAGTGCAGGGGCGTATCTGCGTGGGGCCACAGGGGCCTGGGCCCCCGCAGATTTCGCCCTGGACCCCCCTACCACAGACCCTCTCCACCTCCACCTCCCCCTCCCGCCCGCCACCAACCCGTCGCCGATCTTTGCTGGCGGGGGACCCCAAGCCCCCGCCAGCCGAAGTCCTCTCTTCCGTGCAGGATGCAAGTTTCAACGCTTCCTGTTCTTCTGAGTCTGACGTCCTGCACGTACAACGTGCAGAACGTCAGACTCAGAATTTGGAATTCAGTCTGTACGTGCAGGACGTCAGACTCAGAAGAACAGGAAGCGTTGAAACTTGCAGCGGCGCAGCCTGCATGGAAGAGAGGACCTCGGTTGGCGGGGGGTTGGGGTCCTCCGCCAGCAAAGGTAAGTGACAGCAGCGGGGGAGGGTGTCATTGGTGGCGAGGGGGGGGTCCGGAAATGGCGGGGTGGGAGATCGGTGGCGCCGGGGGGGGGGGTAAAATGTGCCCCCTCCCTCTGGCTCTGGTCCCCCCTACCGCCCGAGTCCAGATACGCCCCTGGTTGAGTGCCTGGGGTTGAGGGCTCTTCTTGAGCAAGTGAAACCTGGTGGTTCCAAGTTCCTCCTTTTCTCCCCCCTCCTGCTGGCTCCTTAAAAAAAAAAAAAAAACAGAAAAAAAACCGAAAGCGATTTGAAGGAACAGCTTTCCTTGCAGCTGCTCACTAGGACACCATTTCGTTGCAGCTCGCAGCAAGAAGCAGGTAATTTTACCTTTTACTAGCGGGCAGGGGGTTCCCCGAACGTTCTCCACGTGGCTAATGGCGTCAGATGGCAAGGGCGTGAAAAAGCGCTTCCCGGACCGCGTGCGCGCATCTAGCGGGGAAGCGCGGGGATCGGAGGCAGAGACGCCTTTTTTGGGCACCTTTCCGGAGTTTGGCGAGTTAGCTGGTTTTTCCTCCGGTTCAGCGTTTTTTCCCGCCTTAGGCGCCCATCCCCCGATGGCCGCCCTTCCGGTTTTGGCCGGCTACGCTGCTCGGACGGCTTCTTCTTTGGCCGCCCTCAAGGTGGGAGACAGTAAAAGGATGGCCGCCCTTGACTTGGGCGGCGGTAAAAAGTTGGCAAAATTGAAGCTCCATTCTTCCCGCACGGCTCCTTCGCGGAGTGACGCGACGGACGCCATTTTGGATACGTAGCGCGCCTCTCCCCCGCTCTTGGGAGTGCAGGTTGAGAGTGCCTCTAGGGCCATGGCCCAGGCTGCAGAGGTGCACAGACTGGGGGGTTTCTCCCCTGAGTTTATTTTGCTGCTGCATCAGGCCTTTCTTCTGCAAAACGCTGCTCCTGCTCCCCTTTCTGACAAGGGTGATGTGGCTTCTATGATCAAACGCCCTCGGGTGGATCTCCAGGCCCTAGGGGACTCTGTCTCCTCTGATGTGGATGAGGGCAGCCGCGTCTCTGAGTTCTCCCAAAGGTCCTTAGGCGATTCTTTGGAGCATGGAGCGGATGACCCCTCTGCAGCACGGCTGTTTCGCTCAGAGGATTTGCCCAACCTGTTAGTGCAGGCCATGAACATTTTAAACATTTCCTTTACGGAGGAAGACTCTCCCTTAGCCTCGGCAGGCTCAGCTATTATGCTGGGAACTAAGCGCCTGCCTAGAACCTTCCACATTCATGAAACCATGCAGGCTTTAATTTAGGCTCAATGGGATGCCCCTAAAGCGAGCCTTAAAGTAGCCAAGGCCATGTCCCGTCTGTACCCTCTGCCTGAGGGTGAACGGGAGGCCTTTCTCTGGCCCACAGTGGACTCTTTAATCACTGCGGTGACTAAGAAGACGGCTCTGCCGGTGGAAGGTGGCACTGCCCTGAAGGACGCTCAGGACAGGAGATTGGAGGCGGCCTTAAAGTCAGAGGGCGGGGCCTGTAACGAGCCCTCTCTCTCTAAGCCAAACGAAACCACCTTCCCACAGGGTCATCGCCCCCGCAACCCCCCTTGAAGTCGCAGCCCCCACAACCCTACCTCTTGGTCGCAGGCGCTCCACATACAGAGCCCCCCTTCAGCCACCCATGTCCAGCAACCCTCCTCTCTCCCCTGCCTCCCCGCGACCCTCCTCTCTCCCCTGCCTCCCCTCCACCCACCCACGTCCAGCGACCCGCCTCCCCCTGCAGCCACCCATGTCCAGCGACCCTCCTCTCCCCCTGTCCCAGCCTTGCCTGCCCGCTGCTGGCGCTGACCCTCCCCCGCTGCCGGATCACTGTTCAAAATGGCTGCCGAGACTTACAAGGGCTGTTTCTGGCTGGTTAAATCACTTTGAATATCGACACCATGAATTTTATTTTGAATATGTTGGGGCCAATATTCAGACCGTGGAAGGTAGCCGGGCTGCCCTCCGTGGGGGAGGGGGGGGGTTCCAGGGGCAGAGTCAACCGTTGGCTGGATAAGTGCTGATATTCAGATTAACTAGATAAATAGGACCACATGAAACACAGTCCTATCTTTACGCGGTAGCACATAGCCACTAAGTTCTGAATATCGACTTAACGGCTGGTTCCAGAGTCCATATAAAGTGGATATTCAGTGGCAAAGCCCGGACATTACCAGCATTCAATATCCAGGAACAATGCCAGCAGCAGTCAGCAAAACGCTCATCACTACTGGCTGAATATTTACACCAATGTATTAATTAAGTCTTTTGTGAGCCTTTTGGGTCATTGTCAAGGACTGAAAAGGTAGAATCTATGTGAAAGAATAAGCTAAAAGAAAGAACTGGCTTTTAAGTCAGCCACTGTTTCCAAAGTTGCAACTTCCCACAGTAAGTGATTGGAAGGTTTATTTACCGTGGTCCTTAATAACAGTGATCTGCAGCTTCCCCCATACAGCTTTTTTCCAGGTGGCAGCGTCCCTCAGCAATAGAGTAATGTGTTCTGTGAGGCATATTTTCATTTCACCCATGGTTTTACATTTGAATTATATTAGTGAAAAAAGTGGTGGGTTTATTTTTATAGCCTATTTGACTAAACTCTCAATGTGCAGCTCAAATTTTCATCTGGGAGGCATTTTCCACGTATTGCTGAAATTGGAAGCGGAGATGCGATCGTCACTTGCATATCACATCAGCCTCGGTGCTGATTACCTACAGGACAGCACTCGCCTTTTCTCTTATCAGGCGAGAACAATAGTGAAAAAGCTGCAGAGCAAAAGAACAGAGCTCAGATGACTGAAGTTAGCTGTTGAGCTATCTTGACACCTGCAATACAGCAGGGTGCAGAGATCTTTTCCTCAAAGACCCCCTTGTCTCCTTAAAATGAATATTCATGAAATGTAGCATTGCTTACATTTAGGCATAGAACCAGGCCCAGATGTAGGCAAGGTGACTGCCTAGGGCACTAAAAATTAAAAGTCCCAATGTCAGTGTTGCAACGGAGGAGCTCCAATACCTCTTGGTTATGGTCTGCACTTTCTCTGGGTGGGTGGAAGCATACCCTACAGTCACTGAGAAAGCCACAGAAGTAGCTCAAGCCCTCCTTAGGGATGTCATCCCCAGGTATGGACTGCCCCTTGCCATAGGCTCAGATAATGGTCCCGCCTTTGTTGAAGCCACACTTCAGGCCCTGTCCCGCGCATTGCGCATTACCTGGAAATTGCATTGTGCCTACCGTCCCCAGAGTTCAGGGCAGGTTGAGCGGGCAAACAGAACCTTGAAAAATAGCCTAGCAAAGATTTGTCAGGAAACCCAACTGAAATGGCCACAGGCACTGCCACTAGCCCTCTTCCGCCTCCGATGCACCCCAACTAAAGGAACGGCCCTCTCTCCCTTTGAAATTGTGTATGGGAAGCCCCCAGCCATTTTTCAGGGAATTAAGGGAGACATAGGGACTTTAGGGTCTGCCCAGGTGCAGGAGCAGGTAGCCCTCTTGGCCCGGATAATTTCTGAGCTTCAGTCTTATGTGAGAGAAATAAACCCTGTCCCCTTCCAGGCTCAGGTACATTCCTTCCTGCCAGGGGATAGAGTTTGGGTGAAAGACTGGAGGCTCCAGCCCTTGGGGCCCCGGTGGAAAGGACCTGTTTTGCTTTCTACCCCTACAGCTGTGAAGGTCGCAGGGATAACGCCACGGGTCCATTGGTCTCGAATCAAGTCTGCTGACCAGACTGAGCCCAGCACGGATCAGACGGAGCCTAAACAGTGCAGAAAGTGATCCCGCGGAGCCATTGAAGCTGCGCTTGACCCAAACCAGAGAATCTACTGGCTGAAAATAAGGGTCAACTGCATACTACAGGAGCTGCTGGAATTCGGCTTCATACTGAGACTCTTTATTGCCCTGATTCTGGCTTTCCTGGAATTTGAGAGCTTGATCCTTGTCAGTTGAGGTTCTATCCCAACTGGTATAAGAACTCAAAGACTGAGAACATTATATTAGAGTAATCTGTGACTAGCACAGACTGTTGGAATGTATGGAGTTGGGATTACTATAGTCCCCAGAATTTGAGTTGTGAGACTTATCTCTGCATAAGCTGATTTTAGTCTCAAAGGGGGGAATGAGGCAGCCTGGACAGAGAAATCATATTAATTTGCTAATTCTGTTTAATTTTGGTTCAGTCCTGTAAAGTGGTAGAATGTCATCTGGTTTTAATTACTCAAATGTCTAGCTTTTGCTAGACTAGAGGTTAGAAAGGTCAGAGAGAAGTAAAACTTTCTTTGTCCCTTTTTGAGTGATGGATTGTTCATAATAAATAAACCACATCTGGATGCCATACTGGACAGTCTCAAGGGGATCAGCAAGCAGGCAGTTTTAAAAGATTAGGCTGAATGCTGTTAAGAGAGAAGGAGATAGTTTAGATTTAAAGATTCTTGATAGTTTACATTTTGTCTTATAAGGAATTCCGATTTCTGCTTATTTTAGAATATGTTTTATTCTGTTTACTTAATAAGTTCTATTTTCTCCCTGTAAAATACATCTTTGTCTGACTTTTTCAAGTGAGATTTCCTACAGTTTAATTATCTGGTTTGAATTATCCACAGTCCTAGCTAGTTCTGTGTATGAAGCTAAAAGGTGAAAGAGGTCAGGAAAAGTCAATAGCTAAGTGTAGGACTGGTCTTCTGAAAGTAATAACAAACCATGTCTGTGTGCCATTAAGCAAGACTAGCCCCTCAATGAACTCAGCGAGCATTTTAAGTATTGGTAAAATAATAGAATCTGAGAATTTAATAATAATAAAATGCAGGAGATAGGTGCCACATTGTCTAGTTTGAGAGGCCCCAGGTTGTAGGTCAGTTTAGGAAATATCTGAAACCTATGTAACTGATATTTTGAGTAAATGTGTAAAGATAATTAGTTCAAGACAGGGTAATCAATCTATTCCTTACCATCTGGTGAGAAAGGGGGGCTAGAGGGGTTTAGGACCATATATAAATGAGAACAGAAGCAGCTTACGTTAGAGACAGGAGACGCAGGACACAGAGAGAGAAGACAGGAGACGAGAGAGAGAAGGAGCAGAGACGAGAGAGACAAGACACAGAGAGCTAAAGAGAAGGAGAGGGCTAGCGCTGATGTCCTACTTTGTTTGCTGGCAAATAAAGAAGATTTATCTCTCATTCTGGTGTTTGACTCCTGAAGTACCACAGATTCTGCTAACAATAGTGGTAATTCCTGCATCAATTTCTGTGTAAGAACAGCCAAGGAGTAGCTAAACAAGGTTTGCATCCACCTTTGTTTCTTCCTATGAAACTGCCTGTGTAACAGACATTCAGTGCTCTGTAGATTTCAATGGAGCACCATAGGTGAGAGAAGCACAGAAATGTTACAATGTTGGAATGCCTAGAATTTACCTCAGTAAAGAGCAGAATCCTCATTTTCAACTACTAACAATTGTCTAAAGTGGGAATTGAACTCAGTTTCTCAGTTCCCCAAAACTAGTGGTTAGGGTGTTGGTCTTTGGTCTTGAGAAACTGAGTTCAATTCCCACTTTAGACACAGGCAGCTCTTTTTGACTCTGGGCAAGTAACACTACTTTCATGCTGGTCTGCTTCCAATTGTTAGAATTCTACTTTAGGTAAATTTTGTACAGTACTTGATAATGAGGATTCTGTTCTTTACTGAGGTAAATTCTAGGCATTCCAACATTGTAACATTTCTCTGCTTATCTCACCTATGGTGCTCCATTGAAATCTACAGAGCACTGAATGTCTGTTACACAAGCAGTTTCATAGGAAGAAACAAAGGTGGATGTAAAGATTTCCACTTCCGAAAATGCCAGTTACTTTGCCTACCCTTAGTTACCTCTACTGTTGTAATTTCAAAATCTGCTTTCATACTCTTTTGCTTTCAGGTGTTATAATTCTACTTTAGATGTGTTTTGTTCAGTACTTGAAAATGAGGATTCTGCTCTTTACTGAGATAAATTCTAGGCATTCCAACATTGTAACATTTGTCTGCTTATCTCACCTATGGTGCCATAACCAAGAGGTATCGGAGCCTACCGCTCCTGGGCATTTCTGTGAAGTCTATGACTAGGGACTCAAAGGGTGTTAGTCCTCTGGACTGAACTCCTGGTGGAATACGGGATCCCTGACGAGCATTATTCTGGGCACAGAGAGTACATCGGGCAGAGGCAGTGGCAACCAGACTATCCAATCCTTCCAGGACCACTACTCGACTGAGTAGGCGGGCTAGTGCTGTTTTTCCTAAGTGTGACAGGTCATGAGCTTGAGGAACTACAGGCCAAGCTAGGTGGCGTGTCACCAGAACTCTGGTATCAGGGAGATGTAACCAGCCATCAGGTCTCCTTACTGCCCCTTCTTCTTGAGCCCATTTCTCTTCCGTTTGGGTGTACATAGTCGAATTTGGAACAGGGGGGTCACAGTACCTGCTGGGGGTCCTCGAGCAGCTTCCTTGGCCACCCGATCAGCATGGCGGTTCCCTCGGGCCACTGGAGTATCTGTCCTTTGGTGTCCCCGGCAGTGAATGACAGCTACCTTTTTAGGGGCCCAAACGGCCTCTAGCAACTGAAGTATTTCAGGTCCATGCTTAACAGGTTGGCCTGCGGCATTTATGAGTTCCTTTTCCTTATACAAAGCTCCATGAGCGTGTAGAGTTGTGAAGGCGTACTTGGAATCAGTATAAATGTTGGTCACCAGTCCTGCTGCTAGCTCCAGAGCTCGTATGAGGGCCACAAGTTCTGCTTTCTGGGCTGAAGTTCCTTGGGGCAGGGCCCTTGCTTCTATCACCTTGTCCTCTGTCACCACAGCATAGCCTGCCAATCGCTTGGAGTTCTCCACGTAACTGCTTCCATCTGTGAAATAAATTACATCTGGGTCCCTCCAAGGAACATCTTTGAGATCTGGTCGACTGGAGTACACTTCATCCATGGTTTGGATACAGTCACGATCCGGTGGTCCCTCAGATGCTGGCAAAAGAGTGGCGGGGTTGAATGTAGCCACTGTTTTCAGGTGTATCCGTGGATTCTCACATAAGCTGGCTTGGTACTTAACCATGCGGCTATTTGTAAACCAGTGGTTGCCCTTGTACTCCATGAGGGTGAGAACTGCGTGGGGGACTTTGACAACCAGTTCTTGCCCCAAGGTCAACTTGTCCGCTTCCTGGACCAGTAAGGCTGTTGCTGCAATGGCCCTCAGACAGGCTGGCCATCCTTTAGCCACTCCATCCAGCTGTTTAGACAGGTATGCAACAGGCCTCTGCCAGGATCCCATCATCTGGGTCAGCACACCCCTGTCGCTCGTGGACATACAATGAGAAAGGTTTCTCCACATCAGGAAGGCCTAACGCAGGGGCTTGGAGTAGGGCTTTCTTTATGGCGATGAAGGATTGTTGAGCAGTAGGTCCCCATTCAAATGGTTCCTTTTCACCCCCCCCCCCCCCTTTGTGGCCTGGGTTTCGCCATCAGTGCAAAATTCGGAATCCAAATTCTGCAGAATCCGGCTGCTCCCAGAAATTCCCTAACTTCCCTTCTGGACTTGGGTTGGGGAATTGCAGCAACCGCTTGCTTCCTACTGACATCCAGTCTCCGACTTCCCTGGGAAATGCAGAAGCCCAGATACTTCACTTCTGACTGACAGAGTTGGGCCTTCGAGCATGAGACCTCCAAGAGTAACTCCAGCAATTCTCTGGTAGCCTCGACACACTCTTCCTGGGTCACTGCTGCAATCAGGAGGTCATCTACATACTGGAGTAAAACTCGCCTAGAAGGCTCAGATTTAAAAGTCTTAAGGTCTTTCAGGGAGTGGGGCCCAAAGCGGGTCATGGGAGGTTAGCAGGGAAGGATGTGGCAGAGGAGGGTAGATGCTGGCTGAAAAATCCAACCTAGGATGTGGCGGGGTTTGCACAGAAGGGGAGGAACTATCCGAAGAAGCCTGTGCTGGAGAGACTTGGGCTAGACGCCGTGGATCTCTGGGGGTGGAGCGGAACCCCAACAATAAGGTGGTGGCTCAAGATCTGAGAGGTCATCAGAGAGTATGGGTTTCTCGGACAGGGTAGGGGCGGAAGCCACCGATTGGATGGTGGGCTTCCTGGGACTGTTTCCCTTCTCCAATTTAGATTTTCTAATAATCTTTCTTTGAACGCGGCCCAGCATGAACATATAGGTTTTTAACCAGGAGGGAGGGTCAGTGACAAGGCTGTCCCAGGAACCTATATAAGGGAGCTGTTCAAGATATCCTGGTTCTCCTACAACTGTGCTACCTTGGAGGAGGGAGGTCTCCTAGAAGGAGAGCATCACCCTGGTGAAGTAGGAAGTACTCCTGTAGCCAGGACCTGCCCACCAGGGGATGTATTATCCTTTCGCACCGAGGATATATCTCCAAATGTTGCCCGGGAGGGAAAGGTTAGGACAGCTGTTGTACTTGGTGATTCAATCATTAGGAATATAGATAGCTGGGTGGCTGGTGGACGTGAGGATCGCCTGGTGACTTGCCTGCCTGGTGCGAAGGTGGCGGACCTCACGCGTCACCTAGATAGGATTTTAGATAGTGCTGGGGAGGAGACGGCTGTCTTGGTACATGTGGGTACTAATGACATAGGAAAATGTGGGAGAGAGGTTCTGGAAGCAAAATTTAGGCTCTTAGGTAGAAAGCTGAAATCCAGATCCTCCAGGGTAGCATTTTCTGAAATGCTACCTGTGCCACGCGCAGGGCCCAAGAGACAGGCAGAGCTCCAGAGTCTCAATGCGTGGATGAGACGATGGTGCAGGGAGGAGGGCTTTAGATTTGTTAGGAACTGGGCAACATTCTGGGGAAGGGGGAGCCTATTCCGAAAGGATGGGCTCCATCTTAACCAGAGTGGGACCAGGCTGCTGGCATCGGCATTTAAGAAGGAGATAGAGCAGCTTTTAAACTAGAAATGGGGGGAAGGCCGACAGTCGCTCAAAAGAGCATGGTTCGGGATAAGGTATCTTTCAAAGATATCACCATAACAGGGAAGATAGAGTATCCTGATAGTGAGGTTGCAAAAGAGATTGTAGTAGATCGGGTATCTTTAAATAACAATAAAAATCAGACAAAAGATTGCCAATTAATACTGTCAAGTACTAAGCATGATGTACTTAGGAACAACAAACATAGTTTGAAATGTCTATACGCGAATGCCAGGAGCCTAAGAAATAAGATGGGGGAGTTAGAATATATTGCACTAAATGAAAAATTAGATATAATAGGCATCTCTGAGACCTGGTGGAAGGAGGATAACCAGTGGGACACTGTCATACCGGGGTACAAATTATATCGTAGTGATAGGGTGAATCGGATTGGTGGAGGGGTAGCATTGTATATTAACGAGAGCCTTGAATCAAATAGATTGAAAATTCTGCAGGAAACAAAACACTCCTTGGAATCACTGTGGATTGAAATTCCATGTGCAAAGGGGAAAAGGATAGTGATAGGAGTGTACTACCGTCCGCCTGGCCAGGACGAACAGACGGATGCGGAAATGTTAAAGGAAATCAGGGACGCAAACAAACTGGGCAACACAATAATAATGGGGGATTTCAATTACCCGCATATAGACATCTGTACACATCTGTAACATCTGTACACGCAAGGGACATAAGATTTCTTGATGAAATCAAGGACAGCTTCATGGAACAGCTAGTTCAGGAGCCGACAAGAGAAGGAAAAATACTAGACTTAGTCCTTAGTGGTGCTCATGATGTAGTGCAGGGGGTAACGATACGAGGGCCGCTTGATAACAGTGATCATAATATGATCGGTTTTGATATTGGCATTGAAGGAAGTGAAACTAGGAAATCAAGTACGCTAGCGTTAACTATAGAAAAGGTGATTACGACAAAATGAGAAAAATGGTGAAAAAAAGACTGAAAGGAGCAGCTCGCAGAGTAAAAAACTTGCATCAGGCGTGGATGCTGTTTAAAAACACCATCCTGGAGGTTCAGGACAAATATATTCCACGTATTAGAAAAAAGGGAAAAAAGACTAAACGTCAGCCGGCGTGGCTAAACAGTAAGATAAAGGAAATCATTAGAGCCAAAAAACAATCCTTCAGAAAGTGGAGAAGAGAACCAACTGAAAGTAACAGGATAGATCATAAGGAATGCCAAGCCAAATGCAAAGCGGAGATAAGGAGGGCAAAAAAGGACTTTGAGAAGAAATTAGCGTTGGAAGCAAAAATACATAGTAAAAACTTTTTTAGATACATTAAAAGCAGGAAACCGGCCAAAGAGTCGGTTGGGCCGCTGGACGAAAATGGTGTTAAAGGGGCGATCAAGGAGGACAAAGCCGTAGCGGAGAAATTAAATGAATTCTTTGCTTCGGTCTTCACCGAGGAGGATTTGGGGGGGGGACACCGGTGCCGGAAAGAATATTTGAAGCGGGGGAGTCGGAGAAACTAAACAAATTCTCTGTAACCTTGGAGGATGTAATGGGTCAGTTCAGCAAGCTGAAGAGTAGTAAATCACCGGGACCTGATGGTATTCATCCCAGAGTATTAATAGAACTAAAAAATGAACTTGCGGAGCTACTGTTAGAAATATGCAATCTGTCCCTAAAATCGAGTGTAATACCGGAAGACTGGAGGGTAGCCAATGTTACTCCGATTTTTAAGAAGGGTTCCAGAGGAGATCCGGGAAATTATAGACCGGTGAGTCTGACGTCGGTGCCGGGCAAGATGGTGGAGGCTATTATTAAGAATAAAATTGCAGAGCATATACAAAAACATGGACTGATGAGACAAAGTCAGCACGGATTTAGTGAAGGGAAGTCTTGCCTCACCAATCTAATGCATTTTTTTGAGGGGGTAAGCAAACATGTGGACAATGGGGAGCCGGTTGATATTGTATATCTGGATTTTCAGAAGGCGTTTGACAAAGTGCCGCACGAAAGACTCCTGAAGAAATTGCAGAGTCATGGAATCGGAGGTAGGGTACTATTATGGATTAAGAACTGGTTGAAAGATAGGAAGCAGAGAGTAGGATTGCGTGGCCAGTATTCTCAGTGGAGGAGGGTAGTTAGTGGGGTCCCGCAGGGGTCTGTGCTGGGTCCGTTGCTTTTTAATGTATTTATAAATGACCTAGAGATGGGAATAACTAGTGAGGTAATTAAATTCGCCGATGACACAAAATTATTCAGGGTCGTCAAGTCGCAGGAGGAATGTGAACGATTACAGGAGGACCTTGCGAGACTGGGAGAATGGGCGTGCAAGTAGCAGATGAAGTTCAATGTTGACAAGTGCAAAGTGATGCATGTGGGTAAGAGGAACCCGAATTATAGCTACGTCTTGCAAGGTTCCACGTTAGGAGTTACGGATCAAGAAAGGGATCTGGGTGTCGTCGTTGATGATACGCTGAAACCTTCTGCTCAGTGTGCTGCTGCGGCTAGGAAAGCGAATAGAATGTTGGGTGTTATTAGGAAGGGTATGGAGTCCAGGTGTGCGGATGTTATAATGCCGTTGTATCGCTCCATGGTGCGACCGCACCTGGAGTATTGTGTTCAATACTGGTCTCCGTATCTCAAAAAAGATATAGTAGAATTGGAAAAGGTACAGCGAAGGGCGACGAAAATGATAGTGGGGATGGGACGACTTTCCTATGAAGAGAGGCTGAGAAGGCTAGGGCTTTTCAGCTTGGAGAAGAGACGGCTGAGGGGAGATATGATAGAAGTGTATAAAATAATGAGTGGAATGGATCGGGTGGATGTGAAGCGACTGTCCACGCTATCCAAAAATACTAGGACTAGAGGGCATGAGTTGAAGCTACAGTGTGGTAAATTTAAAACGAATCGGAGAAAATTTTTCTACACCCAACGTGTAATTAGACTCTGGAATTCGTTGCCGGAGAACGTGGTACGGGCGGTTAGGTTGACGGAGTTTAAAAAGGGGTTAGATAGATTCCTAAAGGACAAGTCCATAGACCGCTATTAAATGGACTTAGAAAAATTCCGCATTTTTAGGTATAACTTGTCTGGAATGTTTTACGTTTAGGGAGCGTGCCAGGTGCCCTTGACCTGGATTGGCCACTGTCGGTGACAGGATGCTGGGCTAGATGGACCTTTGGTCTTTCCCAGTATGGCACTACTTATGTACTTATGTTATGTACTATATGCTGTAGACCTTCCGGATTACTTCAATATCTAAGCTGCCACCAGGGGGCCACCCCACTCCCATAGATGGCCACTCAACTTCACACAAAGTTCTTAGAGTACTTAAACTTAGTCTGTCCATAATCATTAACTAAAAATCCTTTCTTAAAATTCTTAAGCATACAATCTAGGGGAGTACCAGTTTGACTAGACGATGTCCCCCCCATAATGCTTACAGTTACAACACACAGAAAGGAAGGGAAATTTTTGTGGAAGTGTGGTAAGGGGTCCACACGTCCCGAGACACAAGGTAGACAAACAACAATCGCTTCCTTCCGTCGCTGGCCAGTTGAACTCGCGTTAACTGGAACCGCAGCTATAAGAAGTCCACACTCATTTAACATTCATACATCACACACACTGTACAAAAAATCCCACCCAACAATTTCAGATTCTTCAGATACAGATAAGCTCTGACGATTTCCCTGCTAGTCCCCACTAGACTAGAAGGTACTAAGGCCTTCGCTGAGAGTTGGTCAGACTCCCCTTCCCTCAACTTTTGAGGGGCTGGTTACAGTTTCCTAGGATTACAATACAGAATACAAAATACATACCCGGCCAGTGTTCCTCAGTCAGTTGTTCTGGAGCCCCACGTTGGGCATCAGTAATTGATGCAGGGTCCGGGATCCCACTTCTGACACCAGGAATTTATGCAGGAATTACCACTATTGTTAGCAGAATCTGTGGTACTTCAGGAGTCAAACACCACACACCAGAATGAGAGAGAAATCTTCTTTATTTGCCAGCAAACAAAGTAGGACATCAGCGCTAGCCCTCTCCTTCTCTTCAGCTCTCTGTGTCTTGTCTCTCTCGTCTCAGCTCCTTCTCTCTCTCGTCTCCTGTCTTCTCTCTCTGTGTCCTGCGTCTCCTGTTTCTAACGTAAGCTGCTTCTGTTCTCATTTATATATGGTCCTAAACCCCTCTAGCTCCCCTTTCTCACCAGATGGTAAGGAATAGATTGATTACCCTGTCTTGAACTAATTATCTCTACACATTTACTCAAAATATCAGTTACATAGGTTTCAGATATTTCCTAAACTGACCTACGACCTGGGGCCTGTAGGAGTATTTGCTGTGATCTCACCCACCCTGTGTGCAAATGAGAGCACCTTTTCAGCCAAAATGGACGCTGCAACCTTTCACCTATATGTCTGACTACCAACTGTGCAGAAGTCAGCATTTCAGCTTGTAATAGATTTACTGAAGCCTGCACCACCTCCAAGGTCACTCTGTATCGGGGGAGAATGCATGTCCCTGAGGGAGAGAAAGAGAGCTTACGAGATAAGACGGACAAAGGAAGCTTCATACAGATGCTGGGAGTACATGGTGGGACTATTTCTGATTGGCTCCCAGAAAACTGATTGGTCTGAGAAGCGGGAACAGGAGTTAGTTGCTGAAGAACCGAGAAGAACAGAAGACAAGAGGAGGAGAACACTTGCATTTCTGCAAGCCCCTGATTTACCTGAGAGACTTACTGATAATACCTGGCAAAGCTTTTTCCCAGGTTACAGCTGTCTACAGGATCTATACTGAGTCTGTATCATCTGTGGCTGATCAAGACAAGTGCATCACCTGAGTTTGTGGGACCTCGCTGAGACATTCGGCTGAGGAATCGGAAGGAATCTGATCTGGTGACCGGGACGGTGAGATCATAGTTTACTTCCTTCAGGCTGGGTTAGATAATTAGTCTGTGTTCGGACCCATCAGATGTGTGACGTCAGGATTTATGATCTCTAGTTGCTGTTAGCCTAGTATAAGATTTGTGTGGTAATCATTAGGATCTTGGTATTGTGTTTATCTGTTATTACAGATTTTAGCCCATAGGATAATCATAGTTATTCTCTATATTTTTGGTATCATTGTGCATGCAATCAGGAATTGCTGATGCTATAAGCTGATAAGAGTTTTCTATATTTTTGTATATAACGCTGTATAAATAAACTAATATATTCCATTGGTCTGTCCGTTATTTTCCATGCAGCTAAGGTTGGGCAGAGGCCACGCCCCCTAGACATAAGCGAGTACATAGGTAGGAATTGGCCTCTTACAAAATATATATATAACCACCTACAGGCCTCTCAAACTAGACAATGTGGCACCTATCTCCTGCATTTTATTATTATTAAATTCTCAGATTGTATTATTTTACCAATACTTAAAATGCTCGCTGAGTTCATTGAGGGGCTAGTCTTGCTTAATGGCACACAGACATGGTTTGTTATTACTTTCAGAAGACCAGTCCTACACTTAGCTATAATCCATCAAGGAAAAGAATTGACTTTTCCTGACCTCTTTCACCTTTTAGCTTCATACACAGAACTAGCTAGGACTGTGGATAATTCAAACCAGATGATGACCTCTTAAACTGTAGGAAATCTCACTTGAAAAAGTCAGACAAAGATGTATTTTACAGGGAGAAAATAGAACTTATTAAGTAAACAGAATAAAACATTCTAAAATAAGCAGAAATCAGAATTCCTTACAAGACAAAATCTAAATTATCAAGAATCTTTAAATCTAAACTATCTCCTTCTCTCTTAACAGCATTCAGCCTAATCTTTTAAAACTGCCTACTTGCTGATCCCCTCGAGACTGTCCAGTATGCCTTTCTTAGAATGGCATCCAGATGTGGTTTATTTATTATGAACAATCCATCACTCAAAAAGGGACAAAGAAAGTTTTACTTCTCTCTGACCTTTCTAACCTCTAGTCTAGCAAAAGCCACTTTAGACACAGGCAGCTCTTTTTTACTCTGGGAAAGTAACACTACTTTCATGCTGGTTTGCTTCCAATTGTTATAATTCTACTTTAGGTATATTTTGTTCAGTATTTGAAAATGAGGATTCTGCTCTTTAATGAGGTAAATTCTAGGCATTCCAAACTTGTAACATTTCTGTCACCGATGGTGCTCCATTGAAATGTACAGAGCACAGAATGTTTGTTACACAGGCAGTTTCATAGGAAGAAACAAAGGTGGATGTAAAGATCTCCACTTCAGAAACTGCCAGTTATTTTAGATATATGTTTTTCAGTACTTGAAAATGTGGATTCTGCTCTTTACAGAGGTAAATTCTAGGCATTCCAACATTGTAACATTTCTCTGCTTATCTCACCTATAGTGTTCCATTGAAATCTACAGAGCACTGACTGTTAGACAGTCAGTTTCATAGGAAGAAACAAAAGTGGATGGAAACCTTGATTAGCTACTCCTTGGCTGGTCTTACACTGAAATGAAGTTTCAAATCATGAGTTCTTCAAAAAGATCTCCACTTTAGTGGTGGAGTGGACTAGTGGTTAGGGTGTTGGACTTTGGTTTTGAGAAACTGAGTTCAATTCCCATTTTAGACACAGGCAGCTCTTTTTGACTCTGGGCAAGTAACACTACTTTCATGCTGGTCTGCTTCCAATTGTTAGAATTCTACTTTAGGTAAATTTTGTTCAGTACTTGAAAATGAGGATTCTGCTCTTTACTGAGGTAAATTCTAGGCATTCCAACATTGTAACATTTCTCTGCTTATCTCACCTATGGTGCTCCATTGAAATCTACAGAGCACTGAATGTCTGTTAAACAGGCAGTTTCATAGGAAGAAACAAAGGTGGATGTAAAGATTTCCACTTCAGAAAATGGCAGTTACTTTGCCTACACTTAGTTACCTCTACTGTTGTAATTTCAAAATTTGCTTTCATACTCGTTTGCTTTCAGGTGTTATAATTCTACTTTAGATATGTTTTGTTCAGTACTTCAAAATGAGGATTCTGCTCTTTACTGAGGTAAATTCTAGGCATTCCAACATTGTAACGTTTCTCTGCTTTTCTCACTGCTCAATTTAAATCTACAGAGCACTGAATGTTTGTTAGACTGGCAGTTTCATAGGAAGAAACAAAGATGGATGCAAACCTTGTTTAGCTACTCCGTGGCTGTTCTTACACTGAAATGAAGTTTCAAATCATGAGTTCTTCAAAAAGATCTCCTCTTTAGTGGTGTAGTGGACTAGTGGTTAGGGTGTTGGACTTTGGTCTTGTGAAACTGAGTTCAATTCCCATTTTAGACACAGGCAGCTCTTTTTGACTCTGGCCAAGTAACACTACATTCATGCTGGTTTGCTTCCAATTGTTAGAATTCTACTTTAGGTAAATTTTGTTCAGTACTTGAAAATGAGGATTCTGCTCTTTACTGAGGTAAATTCTAGGCATTCCAACATTGTAACATTTCTCTGCTTATCTCACCTATGGTGCTCCATTGAAATCTACAGAGCACTGAATGTCTGTTAAACAGGCAGTTTCATAGGAAGAAACAAAGGTGGATGTAAAGATTTCCACTTCAGAAAATGGCAGTTACTTTGCCTATCCTTAGTTACAGCTACTGTTGTAATTTCAAAATCTGCTTTCATGCTCGTTTGCTTTCAGGTGTTATAATTCTACTTTGGATATGTTTTGTTCAGTACTTGAAAATGAGGATTCTGCTCTTTACTGAGGTAAATTCTAGGCATTCCAACATTGTAACATTTCTCTGCTTATCTCACCTATGGTGCTCCATTGAAATCTACAGAGCACTGAATGTCTGTTACACAAGCAGTTTCATAGGAAGAAACAAAGGTGGATGTAAAGATCTCCAGTTCAGAAAATGCCAGTTACTTTGCCTACCCTTAGTTAGAGCTACTGTTGCAATTTCAAATTCTGCT
The DNA here is from genome assembly GCF_901765095.1 of Microcaecilia unicolor. Classification (NCBI taxonomy): domain Eukaryota; kingdom Metazoa; phylum Chordata; class Amphibia; order Gymnophiona; family Siphonopidae; genus Microcaecilia; species Microcaecilia unicolor. The sequence goes on along the minus strand of NW_021963030.1, from coordinate 216,824 downwards.
TTCAAAATCATTTGGTTCCAAGTGGTATAATTAAGCATTCCAACATTGTAACATTTCTCTGCTTATCTCACCTATGGTGCTCCATTGAAATCTACAGAGCACTGAATGTCTGTTACACAAGCAGTTTCATAGGAAGAAACAAAGGTGGATGTAAAGATTTCAACTTCAGAAAATGCCAGTTACTTTGCCTACACTTAGTTACCTCTACTGTTGTAATTTCAAAATCTGCTTTCATACTCGTTTGCTTTCAGGTGTTATAATTCTACTTTAGATATGTTTTGTTCAGTACTTGAAAATGAAGCTTCTGCTCTTTACTGAGGTAAATTCTAGGCATTCCAACATTGTAACACTTGTCTGCTTATCTCACCTATGGTGCTCCATTGAAATCTACAGAGCACTGAATGTTTGTTAGACTGGCTGTTTCATAGGATGAAACAAAGGTGGATGCAAACCTTGTTTAGCTACTCCTTGGCTGTTCTTACACTGAAATGAAGTTTCAAATCATGAGTTCTTCAAAAGATCTCTTCTTTAGTGGTGTAGTGGACTAGTTGTTAGGGTTTTGGACTTTGGTCTTGAGAAACCTAGTTCAATTCCCACTTTAGACACAAGCAGCTCTTTTTGACTCTGGGTAAGTAACACTACTTTCATGCTTGTCTGCTTCCAATTGTTAGAATTCTACTTTAGGTAAATTTTGTTCAGTACTTGAAAATGAGGATTCTGCTCTTTACTGAGGTAAATTCTAGGCATTCCAACATTGTAACGTTTCTCTGCTTTTCTCACTGCTCAATTTAAATCTACAGAGCACTGAATGTTTGTTAGACTGGCAGTTTCATAGGAAGAAACAAAGATGCATGCAAACCTTGTTTAGCTACTCCGTGGCTGTTCTTACACTGAAATGAAGTTTCAAATCATGAGTTCTTCAAAAGATCTCCTCTTTAGTGGTGTAGTGGACTAGTGGTTAGGGTGTTGGACTTTGGTCTTGAGAAACTGAGTTCAATTCCCACTTTAGACACAGGCAGCTCTTTTTGACAGGGCAAGTAACACTACTTTCATGCTGGTCTGCTTCCAATTGTTAGAATTCTACTTTAGGTAAATTTTGTTCAGTACTTGAAAATGAGGATTCTGCTTTTTACTGAGGTAAATTCTAGGCATTCCAACATTGTAACATTTCTCTGCTTATCTCACCTATGGTGCTCCATTGAAATCTACAGAGCACTGAATGTCTGTTAAACAGGCAGTTTCATAGGAAGAAACAAAGGTGGATGTAAAGATTTCCACTTCAGAAAATGCCAGTTACTTTGCCTACACTTAGTTACCTCTACTGTTGTAATTTCAAAATCTGCTTTCATACTCGTTTGCTTTCAGGTGTTATAATTCTACTTTAGATATGTTTTGTTCAGTAATTGAAAATGAAGCTTCTGCTCTTTACTGAGGTAAATTCTAGGCATTCCAACATTGTAACACTTGTCTGCTTATCTCACCTATGGTGCTCCATTGAAATCTACAGAGCACTGAATGTTTGTTAGACTGGCTGTTTCATAGGAAGAAACAAAGGTGGATGCAAACCTTGTTTAGCTACTCCTTGGCTGTTCTTACACTGAAATGAAGTTTCAAATCATGAGTTCTTCAAAAAGATCTCCACTTTATTGGTGGAGTGGACTAGTGGTTAGGGTGTTGGACTTTGGTCTTGTGAAACTGAGTTCAATTCCTATTTTAGACACAGGCAGCTCTTTTTGACTCTGGCCAAGTAACACTACATTCATGCTGGTTTGCTTCCAATTGTTAGAATTCTACTTTAGGTAAATTTTGTTCAGTACTTGAAAATGAGGATTCTGCTCTTTACTGAGGTAAATTCTAGGCATTCCAACATTGTAACATTTCTCTGCTTATCTCACCTATGGTGCTCCTTTGAAATCTACAGAGCACTGAATGTCTGTTAAACAGGCAGTTTCATAGGAAGAAACAAAGGTGGATGTAAAGATTTCCACTTCAGAAAATGGCAGTTACTTTGCCTATCCTTAGTTACAGCTACTGTTGTAATTTCAAAATCTGCTTTCATGCTCGTTTGCTTTCAGGTGTTATAATTCTACTTTGGATATGTTTTGTTCAGTACTTGAAAATGAGGATTCTGCTCTTTACTGAGGTAAATTCTAGGCATTCCAACATTGTAACACTTGTCTGCTTATCTCACCTATGGTGCTCCATTGAAATCTACAGAGCACTGAATGTTTGTTAGACTGGCTGTTTCATAGGAAGAAACAAAGGTGGATGCAAACCTTGTTTAGCTACTCCTTGGCTGTTCTTACACTGAAATGAAGTTTCAAATCATGAGTTCTTCAAAAAGATCTCTTCTTTAGTGGTGTAGTGGACTAGTTGTTAGGGTTTTGGACTTTGGTCTTGAGAAACCTAGTTCAATTCCCACTTTAGACACAAGCAGCTCTTTTGACTCTGGGTAAGTAACACTACTTTCATGCTTGTCTGCTTCCAATTGTTAGAATTCTACTTTAGGTAAATTTTGTTCAGTACTTGAAAATGAGGATTCTGCTCTTTACTGAGGTAAATTCTAGGCATTCCAACATTGAAACGTTTCTCTGCTTTTCTCACTGCTCAATTTAAATCTACAGAGCACTGAATGTTTGTTAGACTGGCAGTTTCATAGGAAGAAACAAAGATGGATGCAAACCTTGTTTAGCTACTCCGTGGCTGTTCTTACACTGAAATGAAGTTTCAAATCATGAGTTCTTCAAAAAGATCTCCTCTTTAGTGGTGTAGTGGACTAGTGGTTAGGGTTTTGGACTTTGGTCTTGTGAAACTGAGTTCAATTCCTATTTTAGACACAGGCAGCTCTTTTTGACTCTGGCCAAGTAACACTACATTCATGCTGGTTTGCTTCCAATTGTTAGAATTCTACTTTAGGTAAATTTTGTTCAGTACTTGAAAATGAGGATTCTGCTCTTTACTGAGGTAAATTCTAGGCATTCCAACATTGTAACATTTCTCTGCTTATCTCACCTATGGTGCTCCATTGAAATCTACAGAGCACTGAATGTCTGTTACACAAGCAGTTTCATAGGAAGAAACAAAGGTGGATGTAAAGATTTCCACTTCAGAAAATGCCAGTTACTTTGCCTACACTTAGTTACCTCTACTGTTGTAATTTCAAAATTTGCTTTCATACTCGTTTGCTTTCAGGTGTTATAATTCTACTTTAGATATGTTTTGTTCAGTACTTGAAAATGAAGCTTCTGCTCTTTACTGAGGTAAATTCTAGGCATTCCAACATTGTAACACTTGTCTGCTTATCTCACCTATGGTGCTCCATTGAAATCTACAGAGCACTGAATGTTTGTTAGACTGGCTGTTTCATAGGAAGAAACAAAGGTGGATGCAAACCTTGTTTAGCTAGTCCTTGGCTGTTCTTACACTGAAATGAAGTTTCAAATCATGAGTTCTTCAAAAAGGTCTCTTCTTTAGTGGTGTAGTGGACTAGTGGTTAGGGTGTTGGACTTTGGTCTTGAGAAACTGAGTTCAATTCCCACTTTAGACACAGGCAGCTCTTTTTGACTCTGGGCAAGTAACACTACATTCATGCTGGTTTGCTTCCAATTGTTAGAATTCTACTTTAGGTAAATTTTGTTCAGTACTTGAAAATGAGGATTCTGCTCTTTACTGAGGTAAATTCTAGGCATTCCAACATTGTAACGTTTCTCTGCTTTTCTCACTGCTCAATTTAAATCTACAGAGCACTGAATGTTTGTTAGACTGGCAGTTTCATAGGAAGAAACAAAGGTGGATGCAAACCTTGTTTAGCTACTCCGTGGCTGTTCTTACACTGAAATGAAGTTTCAAATCATGAGTTCTTCAAAACGATCTCCTCTTTAGTGGTGTAGTGGACTAGTGGTTAGGGTGTTGGACTTTGGTCTTGAGAAACTGAGTTCAATTCCCACTTTAGACACAGGCAGCTCTTTTTGACTCTGGGCAAGTAACACTACTTTCATGCTGGTCTGCTTCCAATTGTTAGAATTCTACTTTAGGTAAATTTTGTTCAGTACTTGAAAATGAGGATTCTGCTTTTTACTGAGGTAAATTCTAGGCATTCCAACATTGTAACATTTCTCTGCTTATCTCACCTATGGTGCTCCATTGAAATCTACAGAGCACTGAATGTCTGTTAAACAGGCAGTTTCATAGGAAGAAACAAAGGTGGATGTAAAGATTTCCACTTCAGAAAATGCCAGTTACTTTGCCTACACTTAGTTACCTCTACTGTTGTAATTTCAAAATCTGCTTTCATACTCGTTTGCTTTAAGGTGTTATAATTCTACTTTGGATATGTTTTGTTCAGTACTTGAAAATGAGCTTCTGCTCTTTACTGAGGTAAATTCTAAGAATTCGAACCTTGTAACATTTGTCTCCTTATCTTCACCTATGCTGCTCCATTGAAATCTACAGAGCACTGAATGTTTGTTACACTGGCAGTTTCATAGGAAGAAACAAAGGTGGATGCAAACCTTATTTAGCTACTCCTTGGCTGTTCTTACACTGAAATGAAGTTTCAAATCATGAGTTGTTCAAAAAGATCTCTTCTTTAGTGGTGTAGTGGACTAGTTGTTAGGGTTTTGGACTTTGGTCTTGAGAAACCTAGTTCAATTCCCACTTTAGACACAAGCAGCTCTTTTTGACTCTGGGTAAGTAACACTACTTTCATGCTTGTCTGCTTCCAATTGTTAGAATTCTACTTTAGGTAAATTTTGTTCAGTACTTGAAAATGAGGATTCTGCTCTTTACTGAGGTAAATTCTAGGCATTCCAACATTGTAACGTTTCTCTGCTTTTCTCACTGCTCAATTTAAATCTACAGAGCACTGAATGTTTGTTAGACTGGCAGTTTCATAGGAAGAAACAAAGATGGATGCAAACCTTGTTTAGCTACTCCGTGGCTGTTCTTACACTGAAATGAAGTTTCAAATCATGAGTTCTTCAAAAAGATCTCCTCTTTAGTGGTGTAGTGGACTAGTGGTTAGGGTGTTGGACTTTGGTCTTGAGAAACTGAGTTCAATTCCCACTTTAGACACAGGCAGCTCTTTTTGACAGGGCAAGTAACACTACTTTCATGCTGGTCTGCTTCCAATTGTTAGAATTCTACTTTAGGTAAATTTTGTTCAGTACTTGACAATGAGGATTCTGCTCTTTACTGAGGTAAATTCTAGGCATTCCAACATTGTAACATTTCTCTGCTTATCTCACCTATGGTGCTCCATTGAAATCTACAGAGCACTGAATGTCTGTTACACAAGCAGTTTCATAGGAAGAAACAAAGGTGGATGTAAAGATCTCCAGTTCAGAAAATGCCAGTTACTTTGCCTACCCTTAGTTAGAGCTACTGTTGCAATTTCAAATTCTGCTTTCAAAATCATTTGGTTCCAAGTGGTATAATTAAGCATTCCAACATTGTAACATTTCTCTGCTTATCTCACCTATGGTGCTCCATTGAAATCTACAGAGCACTGAATGTCTGTTACACAAGCAGTTTCATAGGAAGAAACAAAGGTGGATGTAAAGATTTCAACTTCAGAAAATGCCAGTTACTTTGCCTACACTTAGTTACCTCTACTGTTGTAATTTCAAAATCTGCTTTCATACTCGTTTGCTTTCAGGTGTTATAATTCTACTTTAGATATGTTTTGTTCAGTACTTGAAAATGAAGCTTCTGCTCTTTACTGAGGTAAATTCTAGGCATTCCAACATTGTAACACTTGTCTGCTTATCTCACCTATGGTGCTCCATTGAAATCTACAGAGCACTGAATGTTTGTTAGACTGGCTGTTTCATAGGAAGAAACAAAGGTGGATGCAAACCTTGTTTAGCTACTCCTTGGCTGTTCTTACACTGAAATGAAGTTTCAAATCATGAGTTCTTCAAAAAGATCTCTTCTTTAGTGGTGTAGTGGACTAGTTGTTAGGGTTTTGGACTTTGGTCTTGAGAAACTGAGTTCAATTCCCACTTTAGACACAAGCAGCTCTTTTTGACTCTGGGTAAGTAACACTACTTTCATGCTTGTCTGCTTCCAATTGTTAGAATTCTACTTTAGGTAAATTTTGTTCAGTACTTGAAAATGAGGATTCTGCTCTTTACTGAGGTAAATTCTAGGCATTCCAACATTGTAACGTTTCTCTGCTTTTCTCACTGCTCAATTTAAATCTACAGAGCACTGAATGTTTGTTAGACTGGCAGTTTCATAGGAAGAAACAAAGATGCATGCAAACCTTGTTTAGCTACTCCGTGGCTGTTCTTACACTGAAATGAAGTTTCAAATCATGAGTTCTTCAAAAAGATCTCCTCTTTAGTGGTGTAGTGGACTAGTGGTTAGGGTGTTGGACTTTGGTCTTGAGAAACTGAGTTCAATTCCCACTTTAGACACAGGCAGCTCTTTTTGACAGGGCAAGTAACACTACTTTCATGCTGGTCTGCTTCCAATTGTTAGAATTCTACTTTAGGTAAATTTTGTTCAGTACTTGAAAATGAGGATTCTGCTTTTTACTGAGGTAAATTCTAGGCATTCCAACATTGTAACATTTCTCTGCTTATCTCACCTATGGTGCTCCATTGAAATCTACAGAGCACTGAATGTCTGTTAAACAGGCAGTTTCATAGGAAGAAACAAAGGTGGATGTAAAGATTTCCACTTCAGAAAATGGCAGTTACTTTGCCTATCCTTAGTTACAGCTACTGTTGTAATTTCAAAATCTGCTTTCATGCTCGTTTGCTTTCAGGTGTTATAATTCTACTTTGGATATGTTTTGTTCAGTACTTGAAAATGAGGATTCTGCTCTTTACTGAGGTAAATTCTAGGCATTCCAACATTGTAACATTTCTCTGCTTATCTCACCTATGGTGCTCCATTGAAATCTACAGAGCACTGAATGTCTGTTACACAAGCAGTTTCATAGCAAGAAACAAAGGTGGATGTAAAGATCTCCAGTTCAGAAAATGCCAGTTACTTTGCCTACCCTTAGTTAGAGTTACTGTTGCAATTTCAAAATCTGCTTTCAAAATCATTTGGTTCCAAGTGGTATAATTAAGCATTCCAACATTGTAACATTTCTCTGCTTATCTCACCTATGGTGCTCCATTGAAATCTACAGAGCACTGAATGTCTGTTACACAAGCAGTTTCATAGGAAGAAACAAAGGTGGATGTAAAGATTTCCACTTCAGAAAATGCCAGTTACTTTGCCTACACTTAGTTACCTCTACTGTTGTAATTTCAAAATTTGCTTTCATACTCGTTTGCTTTCAGGTGTTATAATTCTACTTTAGATATGTTTTGTTCAGTACTTGAAAATGAAGCTTCTGCTCTTTACTGAGGTAAATTCTAGGCATTCCAACATTGTAACACTTGTCTGCTTATCTCACCTATGGTGCTCCATTGAAATCTACAGAGCACTGAATGTTTGTTAGACTGGCTGTTTCATAGGAAGAAACAAAGGTGGATGCAAACCTTGTTTAGCTAGTCCTTGGCTGTTCTTACACTGAAATGAAGTTTCAAATCATGAGTTCTTCAAAAAGGTCTCTTCTTTAGTGGTGTAGTGGACTAGTGGCTAGGGTGTTGGACTTTGGTCTTGAGAAACTGAGTTCAATTCCCACTTTAGACACAGGCAGCTCTTTTTGACTCTCAGCAAGTAACACTACATTCATGCTGGTTTGCTTCCAATTGTTAGAATTCTACTTTAGGTAAATTTTGTTCAGTACTTGAAAATGAGGATTCTGCTCTTTACTGAGGTAAATTCTAGGCATTCCAACATTGTAACGTTTCTCTGCTTTTCTCACTGCTCAATTTAAATCTACAGAGCACTGAATGTTTGTTAGACTGGCAGTTTCATAGGAAGAAACAAAGGTGGATGCAAACCTTGTTTAGCTACTCCGTGGCTGTTCTTACACTGAAATGAAGTTTCAAATCATGAGTTCTTCAAAACGATCTCCTCTTTAGTGGTGTAGTGGACTAGTGGTTAGGGTGTTGGACTTTGGTCTTGAGAAACTGAGTTCAATTCCCACTTTAGACACAGGCAGCTCTTTTTGACTCTGGGCAAGTAACACTACTTTCATGCTGGTCTGCTTCCAATTGTTAGAATTCTACTTTAGGTAAATTTTGTTCAGTACTTGAAAATGAGGATTCTGCTTTTTACTGAGGTAAATTCTAGGCATTCCAACATTGTAACATTTCTCTGCTTATCTCACCTATGGTGCTCCATTGAAATCTACAGAGCACTGAATGTCTGTTACACAAGCAGTTTCATAGCAAGAAACAAAGGTGGATGTAAAGATCTCCAGTTCAGAAAATGCCAGTTACTTTGCCTACCCATAGTTAGAGCTACTGTTGCAATTTCAAAATCTGCTTTCAAGCTCATTTGGTTCCAAGTGTTATAATTAAGCATTCCAACATTGTAACATTTCTCTGCTTATCTCACCTATGGTGCTCAATTGAAATCTACAGAGCACTGAATGTCTGTTACACAGGTAGTTTCATAGGAAGAAACAAAGGTGGATGTAAAGATTTCCACTTTAGAAAATGGCAGTTACTTTGCCTACCCTTAGTTACAGCTACTGTTGTAATTTCAAAATCTGCTTTCATGCTCGTTTGCTTTAAGGTGTTATAATTCTACTTTGGATATGTTTTGTTCAGTACTTGAAAATGAGGATTCTGCTCTTTATTGAGGTAAATTCTAAAAATTCGAACCTTGTAACATTTGTCTCCTTTTTTCACCTATGCTGCTCCATTGAAATCTACAGAGCACTGAATGTTTGTTACACTGGCAGTTTCATAGGAAGAAACAAAGGTGGATGCAAACCTTATTTAGCTACTCCTTGGCTGTTCTTACACTGAAATGAAGTTTCAAATCATGAGTTGTTCAAAAAGATCTCTTCTTTAGTGGTGTAGTGGACTAGTTGTTAGGGTTTTGGACTTTGGTCTTGAGAAACCTAGTTCAATTCCCACTTTAGACACAAGCAGCTCTTTTTGACTCTGGGTAAGTAACACTACTTTCATGCTTGTCTGCTTCCAATTGTTAGAATTCTACTTTAGGTAAATTTTGTTCAGTACTTGAAAATGAGGATTCTGCTCTTTACTGAGGTAAATTCTAGGCATTCCAACATTGTAACGTTTCTCTGCTTTTCTCACTGCTCAATTTAAATCTACAGAGCACTGAATGTTTGTTAGACTGGCAGTTTCATAGGAAGAAACAAAGATGGATGCAAACCTTGTTTAGCTACTCCGTGGCTGTTCTTACACTGAAATGAAGTTTCAAATCATGAGTTCTTCAAAAAGATCTCCTCTTTAGTGGTGTAGTGGACTAGTGGTTAGGGTGTTGGACTTTGGTCTTGAGAAACTGAGTTCAATTCCCACTTTAGACACAGGCAGCTCTTTTTGACAGGGCAAGTAACACTACTTTCATGCTGGTCTGCTTCCAATTGTTAGAATTCTACTTTAGGTAAATTTTGTTCAGTACTTGAAAATGAGGATTCTGCTTTTTACTGAGGTAAATTCTAGGCATTCCAACATTGTAACATTTCTCTGCTTATCTCACCTATGGTGCTCCATTGAAATCTACAGAGCACTGAATGTCTGTTAAACAGGCAGTTTCATAGGAAGAAACAAAGGTGGAAGTAAAGATTTCCACTTCAGAAAATGCCAGTTACTTTGCCTACACTTAGTTACCTCTACTGTTGTAATTTCAAAATCTGCTTTCATACTCGTTTGCTTTCAGGTGTTATAATTCTACTTTAGATATGTTTTGTTCAGTACTTGAAAATGAAGCTTCTGCTCTTTACTGAGGTAAATTCTAGGCATTCCAACATTGTAACACTTGTCTGCTTATCTCACCTATGGTGCTCCATTGAAATCTACAGAGCACTGAATGTTTGTTAGACTGGCTGTTTCATAGGAAGAAACAAAGGTGGATGCAAACCTTGTTTAGCTACTCCTTGGCTGTTCTTACACTGATATGAAGTTTCAAATCATGAGTTCTTCAAAAAGAGCTCCACTTTATTGGTGGAGTGGACTAGTGGTTAGGGTGTTGGACTTTGGTCTTGTGAAACTGAGTTCAATTCCCATTTTAGACACAGGCAGCTCTTTTTGACTCTGGCCAAGTAACACTACATTCATGCTGGTTTGCTTCCAATTGTTAGAATTCTACTTTAGGTAAATTTTGTTCAGTACTTGAAAATGAGGATTCTGCTCTTTACTGAGGTAAATTCTAGGCATTCCAACATTGTAACATTTCTCTGCTTATCTCACCTATGGTGCTCCATTGAAATCTACAGAGCACTGAATGTCTGTTAAACAGGCAGTTTCATAGGAAGAAACAAAGGTGGATGTAAAGATTTCCACTTCAGAAAATGGCAGTTACTTTGCCTATCCTTAGTTACAGCTACTGTTGTAATTTCAAAATCTGCTTTCATGCTCGTTTGCTTTCAGGTGTTATAATTCTACTTTGGATATGTTTTGTTCAGTACTTGAAAATGAGGATTCTGCTCTTTACTGAGGTAAATTCTAGGCATTCCAACATTGTAACATTTCTCTGCTTATCTCACCTATGGTGCTCCATTGAAATCTACAGAGCACTGAATGTCTGTTAAACAGGCAGTTTCATAGGAAGAAACAAAGGTGGATGTAAAGATTTCCACTTCAGAAAATGGCAGTTACTTTGCCTATCCTTAGTTACAGCTACTGTTGTAATTTCAAAATCTGCTTTCATGCTCGTTTGCTTTCAGGTGTTATAATTCTACTTTGGATATGTTTTGTTCAGTACTTGAAAATGAGGATTCTGCTCTTTACTGAGGTAAATTCTAGGCATTCCAACATTGTAACATTTCTCTGCTTATCTCACCTATGGTGCTCCATTGAAATCTACAGAGCACTGAATGTCTGTTACACAAGCAGTTTCATAGGAAGAAACAAAGGTGGATGTAAAGATCTCCAGTTCAGAAAATGCCAGTTACTTTGCCTACCCTTAGTTAGAGCTACTGTTGCAATTTCAAAATCTGCTTTCAAAATCATTTGGTTCCAAGTGGTATAATTAAGCATTCCAACATTGTAAGGTGGATGCAAACCTTGTTTAGCTACTCCTTGGCTGTTCTTACACTGAAATGAAGTTTCAAATCATGAGTTCTTCAAAAAGATCTCCACTTTATTGGTGGAGTGGACTAGTGGTTAGGGTGTTGGACTTTGGTCTTGAGAAACTGAGTTCAATTCCCATTTTAGACACAGGCAGCTCTTTTTGACTCTGGCCAAGTAACACTACATTCATGCTGGTTTGCTTCCAATTGCTAGAATTCTACTTTAGGTAAATTTTGTTCAGTACTTGAAAATGAGGATTCTGCTCTTTACTGAGGTATATTCTAGGCATTCCAAGATTGTAACATTTCTCTGCTTATCTCACCTATGGTGCTCCATTGAAATCTACAGAGCACTGAATGTCTGTTACACAAGCAGTTTCATAGGAAGAAACAAAGGTGGATGTAAAGATCTCCAGTTCAAAAAATGGCAGTTACTTTGCTTATCCTTAGTTAGAGCTACTGTTGTAATTTCAAAATCTGCTTTCATGCTCATTTGGTTCCAAGTGTTATAATTAAGCATTCCAACATTGTAACATTTCTCTGCTTATCTCACCTATGGTGCTCCATTGAAATCGACAGAGCACTGAATGTCTGTTACACAAGCAGTTTCATAGGAAGAAACAAAGGTGGATGTAAAGATTTCCACTTCAGAAAATGCCAGTTACTTTGCCTACCCTTAGTTACCTCTACTGTTGTAATTTCAAAATCTGCTTTCATACTCTTTTGCTTTCAGGTGTTATAATTCTACTTTAGATGTGTTTTGTTCAGTACTTGAAAATGAGGATTCTGCTCTTTACTGAGATAAATTCTAGGCATTCCAACATTGTAACATTTGTCTGCTTATCTCACCTATGGTGCCATAACCAAGAGGTATCGGAGCCTACCGCTCCTGGGCATTTCTGTGAAGTCTATGACTAGGGACTCAAAGGGTGTTAGTCCTCTGGACTGAACTCCTGGTGGAATACGGGATCCCTGATGAGCATTATTCTGGGCACAGAGAGTACATCGGGCAGAGGCAGTGGCAACCAGACTATCCAATCCTTCTAGGACCACTACTCGACTAGGCGGGCTAGTGCTGTTTTTCCTAAGTGTGACAGGTCATGAGCTTGAGGAACTACAGGCCAAGCTAGGTGGCGTGTCACCAGAACTCTGGTATCAGGGAGATGTAACCAGCCATCAGGTCTCCTTACTGCCCCTTCTTCTTGAGCCCATTTCTCTTCCGTTTGGGTGTACATAGTCGAATTTGGAACAGGGGGGTCACAGTACCTGCTGGGGGTCCTCGAGCAGCTTCCTTGGCCACCCGATCAGCATGGCGGTTCCCTCGGGCCACTGGAGTATCTGTCCTTTGGTGTCCCCGGCAGTGAATGACAGCTACCTTTTTAGGGGCCCAAACGGCCTCTAGCAACTGAAGTATTTCAGGTCCATGCTTAACAGGTTGGCCTGCGGCATTTATGAGTCCCTTTTCCTTATACAAAGCTCCATGAGCGTGTAGAGTTGTGAAGGCATACTTGGAATCAGTATAAATGTTGGTCACCAGTCCTGCTGCTAGCTCCAGAGCTCGTATGAGGGCCACAAGTTCTGCTTTCTGGGCTGAAGTTCCTTGGGGCAGGGCCCTTGCTTCTATCACCTTGTCCTCTGTCACCACAACATAGCCTGCCAATCGTTTGGAGTTCTCCACGTAACTGCTTCCATCTGTGAAATAAATTACATCTGGGTCCCTCCAAGGAACATCTTTGAGATCTGGTCGACTGGAGTACACTTCATCCATGGTTTGGATACAGTCACGATCCGGTGGTCCCTCAGATGCTGGCAAAAGTGTGGCGGGGTTGAATGTAGCCACTGTTTTCAGGTGTATCCGTGGATTCTCACATAAGCTGGCTTGGTACTTAACCATGCGGCTATTTGTAAACCAGTGGTTGCCCTTGTACTCCATGAGGGTGAGAACTGCGTGGGGGACTTTGACAACCAGTTCTTGCCCCAAGGTCAACTTGTCCGCTTCCTGGACCAGTAAGGCTGTTGCTGCAATGGCCCTCAGACAGGCTGGCCATCCTTTAGCCACTCCATCCAGCTGTTTAGACAGGTATGCAACAGGCCTCTGCCAGGATCCCATCATCTGGGTCAGCACACCCCTGTCGCTCGTGGACATACAATGAGAAAGGTTTCTCCACATCAGGAAGGCCTAACGCAGGGGCTTGGAGTAGGACTTTCTTTATGGCGATGAAGGATTGTTGAGCAGTAGGTCCCCATTCAAATGGTTCCTTTTCACCCCCCTTTGTGGCCTGGTAAAGGGGTTTCGCCATCAGTGCAAAATTTGGAATCCAAATTCTGCAGAATCCGGCTGCTCCCAGAAATTCCCTAACTTCCCTTCTGGACTTGGGTTGGGGAATTGCAGCAACCGCTTGCTTCCTACTGACATCCAGTCTCCGACTTCCCTGGGAAATGCAGAAGCCCAGATACTTCACTTCTGACTGACCTTCGAGAGTGAGACCTCCAAGAGTAACTCCAGCAATTCTCTGGTAGCCTCGACACACTCTTCCTGGGTCACTGCTGCAATCAGGAGGTCATCTACATACTGGAGTAAAACTCGCCTAGAAGGCTCAGATTTAAAAGTCTTAAGGTCTTTCAGGGAGTGGGGCCCAAAGCGGGTCATGGGAGGTTAGCAGGGAAGGATGTGGCAGAGGAGGGTAGATGCTGGCTGAAAAATCCAACCTAGGATGTGGCGGGGTTTGCACAGAAGGGGAGGAACTATCCGGAGAAGCCTGTGCTGGAGAGACTTGGGCTAGACGCCGTGGATCTCTGGGGGTGGAGCGGAACCCCAACAATGGGCCATAAGGTGGTGGCTCAAGATCTGAGAGGTCATCAGATAGTATGGGTTTCTCGGACAGGGTAGGGGCGGAAGCCACCGATTGGATGGTGGGCTTCCTGGGACTCTTTCCCTTCTCCAGTTTAGATTTTCTAATAATCTTTCTTTGAACGCGGCCCAGCATGAACATATAGGTTTTTAACCAGGAGGGAGGGTCAGTGACAAGGCTGTCCCAGGAACCTATATAAGGGAGCTGTTCAAGATATCCTGGTTCTCCTACAACTATGCTGTAGACCTTCCGGATTACTTCAATATCTAAGCTGCCACCAGGGGGCCACCCCACTCCCATAGAAGGCCACTCAACTTCACACAAAGTTCTTAGAGTACTTAAACTTAGTCTGTCCATAATCATTAACTAAAATTCCTTCATAATTGGGGCAAATCCTTCCACCGTGTCAGGGTCTTGTAACATCTTCTGTCCCGTAAGTCCTCCCGAAGGGAGGGGATAACCGCCCATACAGGGGCATGGTCTGAAATTGAAATGTTCCCAATAGAATAGTCCCCTCCCCCGCTTAGCATAGTCTTTTCGACAAATATATAGTCCAGTCTAGATTAGAACAAGTGCACCTGGGAATAGTAAGTGTAATCTCTCCCTCGCGGGTTCCCGTGTCTCCCCCCATCACAAAGTCCCATACCATCCACCAAGTTCTTCAAATCCTGAGAGACTCTGTTATCACTTGAAGTCGGAGGTGCTGACCTGTCAAGGCCAGGCTGCATGGTCGCATTAAAATCTCCTGCCACCAGCACCCTACCCCTGGCAAATGACTGCAGATCCCTGTGGAGACGCAGGAAGAAACGTTCCTGCCTCTCGTTAGGGGCGTATACACAGGCCAACGTACATTCCTCCTGCTCCAGCATGGCATGTACAAAAAGATAACGTCCCTCCACTTCACGTTTCTCATGCAGGATTTGGACCTGAAGATCTTTATGAAACATGATGGCCACCCCTCTTTTCCTAGCCCCTTTCACGTCTGATGCACAACACACCAATGGATACAACTTAGAAGGGAGCAGCCCCTCGTTCTTCCTACGAAGATGAGTTTCCTGCAAAAAGACCACCTGGGGGTGCATCAAACGAAGTTCTCGCCCCAGTGCATGCCTCTTATAGGGAGAATTCAGCCCCTTTATGTTATAAGTCAAAAGTTTTAAGTTCGCCATCTAACGTCCATCCAAAACATGCTAGTGGATGAATGATTGGTCTAGTCCCTAACCTCCCCTCCCACCTCTGGCCTAAAACATACCCACCCTTCCTCCCGCCTAATATCCCCCCTTCCCTACTATCCCTTCCCAAACCCTCCCCCCTCCCCTCCCCTTCCCTTCTCCCCCGTCCTCTAGGGTCCACCCACCAAGCAGTTTAAACCTCACTACTTGGGACATTGAAGGACAAGACCCCACTTGGCCAAACAAGACAAAGCAAATATTGTAACAAAATAACAGTATACTTACACTTGAATTACCCCTCAGTCCCCTCTCCCCGCACCCCATTTCCCACCCTCACATTTCACATTCACTCCCAACAGCTCTTCACCTTTCAAACCAGTTTCCATCCAAGAACAAAACAGCCTTATCTGGCAGTATTCCGCCTCCAAGGCAGCGATCCCCGTTTCGATTACAAGAAACTGCACTGTCCCGCTCAAGTGTGGGGTGTATTCTTCTTCGCTGCTTTCTCCACTCTCTTCCACCGCAGCAGTCTTGCCTTGGTGGTAGGTGCCACCCCGGCCGGCATGGTCTCCGTCGCCGCCATGCCTGCTGTAAATAGATGTTGCCATGACTTTTCCACTTTGCGACATCGAATCCGCTCTCCTTTAAGCTCGAAACAAATAGCGAATGGAAAAGCCCAGCGGTATGGAATCTTTTCTTTGGTCAAAATTTCAATGACAGGTTTCATCCCCCTTCTTAGGTTCAAAGTAAACAGTGACAAGTCTTGGTAAATTGCTACCTTGGAACCATTGTAATCCAGCATGGGGCTCTGACGAGCTTTTTGCCAAATCTGCTCCTTGCTCTTATATTCAGTGAATCTGACCACGATGTCCCTCGGCATGTTGTCTCTGGGTTTCCCCAACGCTCTGTGGGCTCTGTCAATGCCCATTACCGCCACATCCAAACTGTCCCCCATCAACTTGGCGCAGATGGTGCGCACTACCTCTGGGACGTCCTCTAGGCCTCCTGCCTCCGGTACCCCGCGAAAGCGGAGATTTTGCTTACGCCCTCTATTTTCGATATCATCTAGGTGGTATTGCAGCTCTTCAGCTTTTTCTTCTATTTTAGTCAACCTCTTGTCAGCCTCCTCGTTTTTCTCTTCTTGTGTGTCCATTCTCTCTTCGAGCACCTCCACCCTGCCCCCCAGGTCCCGCAGGTCTGCACTGAGAGAATCAACGTGCTCCAGGATCTCCTCTTTGGATGCACGAATCTCTGCTTGAAGTGCCTCGAAGAATTTTTTCATCTCCGTCGAGAGGGCCGTTGGCAGGGCAGGGTCCTCCCATTCTTCACGCGGTGCAAGCGATTCCGGCTCGCACGTGCTCCGCGCTTTAGGGGACGCAGGCTGATGAGGGCCTTTCGCTGACTGCTGCGCGGATATTCACTCGCTGTCCCGGGGAAGCGCGGGATTTTTTTTGCTCATCGCGCCGGGGATCACCTCTCCGCCTTTATGCTGCCTTGTTTCCCGACGGAAGGAGCTCTTAACCGCTGTGGGTATCTTTTTTTTGGGTGAGAGAGTACGGAGCTAGAGGATCAAGCGGCCATTCAGCCCCGTGACGTCACTTCCTCCCCCAAGTCCATCTTAATAATGGCTATTGGACTTTTCTCTTAGGACATTATCAAACCTTTTTTTAAACCCTGCTAAGCTAACTGCTTTTACCTCATTCTCTGGCAATGAATTCCGGAGCTTAATTACTTGATGAGTGAAGAAATATTTTCTCTGGTTTGTTTTAACCCATTAGTGCCCAATGTTCCCATATGGGAAAAAATCAATTTGTTCCCATATGACTTATTATGAGGCTTATTTTCGAAAGAGAAGGGAGCCCATCTTTTGACACAAATTGGGAGATGGGTGTCCTTCTCCCAAGGTCGCCCAAATCGGCATAATCGAAAGATGATTTTGGGTGTCCTCAACTGCTTTCCGTCGCGGGAACAACCAAAGTTCATGGTGGCGTGTCAGAATCATAGTGAAGGCGGGACTGGAGCGTGCATAACACATGGCCGTCCTCGACCGATAATGGAAAAAAGAAGGACGTCCCTGACAAGCACTTGGGCGACTTTACTTGGTCCATTTTTTCTTGTGGCCAAGCCTCAAAAAGGTGCCCGAACTGACCAGATGACCATCGGAGGGAATTGGGGATGACCTCCCCTTACTTATCCAGTGGTCACTAACCCCCGTCCCACCCTAAAAAAATAAAACTTTAAAAATATTTTTTGCCAGCCTCTATGCCAGCCTCCAATGTCATACTCAGGTCCATCGCAGGTCCCTGGAGCAGTTTTAGTGGGTGCAGTGCACTTCAGGCAGGCATACCCAGGCCCTTCCCCCCATACTTGTTACACTTGTGGTGGTAAATGTGAGACCTTCAAAACCCACCACAAACCCACTGTACCCACATGTAGGTGCCCCCTTCACCCCTTAGGGCTATGGTAGTGTGGGTAGTGGGTTTTGGGGGGGTCGGCACCGAAGGTAAGGGAGCTATGCACCTGGGAGCAACTTCTGAAGTCCACTGCAGTGCCCCCTAGGATGCCCGGTTGGTGTCTTGGCATGTCAGGGGGACCAGTGCAATACGAATGCTAGCTCCTCCCACGACCAAATGGCTTGCATTTGGTCGTTTCTGAGATGGGCGTCCTCGGTTTCCAATGGAAGAAACTTTCCATTATCGCCGAAAACCGGGCACGACCATCTCTAAGGTCGACCTAAATGTTGAGATCTGGGCGTCCCCGACCATATTATCGAAACGAAAGATGGTCGTCCATCTTGTTTCGATAATACAGGTTTCCCCGCCCCTTCACAGGAACGTCCTGCGAGGACGTCCTCAGGAAACCTTGGGTGCCCTGTTCGATTATGCCCCTCCACGGGAACATTGGGCACTAATGGGTTAAATTTACCACTTAGTAGCTTCATTGCGTGCCCCCTAGTCCTAGTATTTATGGAAAGAGTAAACAAATAATTCAGTCTACTTGTTCCACTCCACTCAGTATTTTATAGACATGGAGGGGCATAATCGACCAGAAACGCCTATCTCCATGGGCGTTAATCTCCGAGAACGGGTCCGTGAAGGGGCGGAGTGAACCGTATTTTTTAAAAAAAATAGACGCCCATGCTTTATTCGCCAAGGTGTGAGCTGGGCGTTTTTGCTTTTCACCGATAATGGAAAATGAAATCGCCCAGCTCAAAAACGAATAAATGCAAGGCATTTGTTCGTGGGAGGGGCCAGGATTCATAGTGCACTGGTCCCCCTCACATGCCAGGACACCAACCGGGCACCCTAGGGGGCACTTTTACAAAAACAAAAAAAAAGGTAAAAGAGCTCCCAGGTGCATAGCACCCTTCCCTTGGGTGTTGAGCCCCCCAAATCCCCCTCAAAACCCACTGCCCACAAGTCTACACCAGTACTATAGCCCTAAGCGGTGAAGGGGGGCACCTACATGTGGGTACAGGGGGTTTGGGGGGGGGTTGGACGACTAGTAGCATTAAGCAGCACAATTGTAACAGGGAGGGGGGGATGGGCCTGGGTCCACCTGCCTGACGTCCACTGCACCCCCTAACAACTGTTCCAGGGACCTGCATACTGCTGCTTGGGAGGAGGGTATGACATTTGAGGGTGAAAGTAAAAAGTTGTGAAACATCATTTGTTGTGGTGGGAGGGGGTTAGTGACCACTGGGGGAGTCAGGGGAGGTCATCCCCGACTCCCTCTGGGGGTCATCTGGTCATTTAGGGCACTTTTTGGGGCCTTATTCGTCAAAAAACAGGGTCCAGGAAAAGTGCCCTAAATTCTAGCTACAAACGCATCCATTATCGGCGAAGGGCGCCCATCTCTGTTCGGGTGATAACCACGCCCCAGTTCCGCCTTCACCACGCCTCCGACACTCCCCCGTCAACTTTGTCCGCATCCGCGACGGAGTGCAGTTGAAAGCGTCCAAAGTTCGGCTTTCGATTATGCCGCTTTATTTGTTTTTGTGAGAAGAACGCCCATCTCCCGATTTAGGTCGGAACTTGGGCGTTATTCTCGTTCGATTATAAGCAGGATAGTAACATAGTAGATGACGGCAGAGAAAGACCTGCACGATCCATCCAGTCTGCCCAACAAGATAAACTCATATGTGCTACTTTTTGTGTATACCTTACCTTGATTTTTACCTGTCCTTTTCAGGGCACAGACCGTGTAAGTCTGCCCAGCACTATCCCCGCCTCCCAACCACCAGCCCCGCCTCTATCATATCTCCCCTCAGCTGTCTCTTCTCCAAGCTGAAGTGCCTACGTCCCATCCCCTTTATCATTGTTGTTGCCTTCTTTGTACCTCTTCTAAATTCTGCTCTTATCTTTTTTGAGATGCGGTGACCAGAATTGCACACGGTATTTAAGGTGCGATCGCACCAAGGAGCGAAACAAAGGAATTATAACATTCTAATTTTTGTTTTCTATTCCTTTCCTAATAATACCTAACATTTTATTTGCTTAGCTGTCACCGCACACTGAGCATAGGGTTTCAACATATCATCAATGATGACACCTAGATCCTTTTCCTGGTCGGTGACTCCTAAAGTGGAATCTTACATCAAATAAACATGGTTTGGGTTCATCTTTCCCACATGCATCACTTTGCACTTGCTGACATTAAACATCACCTGCCATTGAGATCTTTAAGTCTGTCCCCATGTGTTTTATGACAAAGACCACTAACCATTTTAGTAGCCACCCTCTGGACCAACTCCATCCTATTTATATTTTTTAAGGTGTGGTTTCCAGAATTGTTTACAATATTCTAAATGAGGTCCTCACCAGAGTCTTATACAGGGACATCATCGCTTCCTTTTTCCTCCTGACCATTCCTCTCTTTATGCACCCAAGCATCCTTCTAGCTTTAGCTGTCATCTTTTCTACCTGTTTGGCCACCAAAAGATTATCACACCCACACACCCAAGTCCCACTCCTTCATTTCACAAAAGCTCTTCACCCCCTAAGCTGTACCATTCCCGCTCAACAAGTCTGGCACCTTTATATTCCCAAATCAAAGCAGATGTATTTAAACATCCTCTGAGACAGGAACTTTGTGAGAACGTATTTTTAAAAAATCATGATTACCGCTTTTTTATGCTGACCCAGACTGTGCACAAGTAACAAAAGAAAGTAGCATTGAGATGTTTCCCATTTTGTATTTAGTTATAAAATTGATTAAAAGACAAGCATGATATAGATTCTTACTAAAACAGATGAAGGAATCCAGACACTGGGCTACACTGTGGACATTATACAAGCTGTGACTGAATGCAAGGTCTATATGCTCTGAAAAATTACAATCAACAGCAATACATTTCTCAAACTAATTTCTAATATATAAACTTCATTTCATCATATCATTTCCCTGCTAACACTACAGCTAACCAGTTCTTCTGCTTGAAAACAATCACTGCAGGTTCCTTTCTCACTTCTGCACTCTGTAAGTTTCATTAAAACGCTGCATCTTCAACATACACAACAGAGTCTGGAAATTCTTTAGAATCACCTACATAGTATCTAAACACAATATATATAATTTATTTAAATAATGAAAGACCGTACTTTTACCGCCAAGCAAAATAGCCTCCACAGCTAATGAAAACTGAAACTAAAAGCCACAGTGCTTTTACAATGGCTGATTTTGCGCCACATTTGGAGTGACGGCTGATGTATCTGTACAGAGAAACTAATTCCTAAGGAGCTCATCATCCCAAATTTACAGGCTTAAATTCCTGCTCAACTGTTGTATGAAAAGTATTTATTTGGCGCACTCGTGGGATAAACATAAAGGAATCCTGTGCAGAAGAAAGGGATCCTCATCAGCTTAGCCTAGAATGGGTGGCAGAGCTGGTGGTTGGGAGGCGGGGCTAGTGTGGGCAGACTTATACGGTCTGTGCCAGAGCTGGTGGTTGGGAGGCGTGGTTGGGAGGCGGGGCTAATGTGGGCAGACTTATACGGTCTGTGCCGGGGCTGGTGGTTGGGCGGCGGTGATAGTGCTGGGCAGACTTATACGGTCTGTGCCAGAGCTGGTGGTGGGAGGTGGGTGGGAGGGATGGTAGTTGGGAGGCGAGGATAGTGCTGGGCAGACTTATACGGTTTGTGCCAGAGCCAGTGGTGGGAGGCGGGGCTGGTGGTTGGGAGGCGGGGATAGTGCTGGCCAGACTTATAAGGTCTGTGCACTGAAGAGGACAGTACAAATAAAAAAAGTAGCACATATGAATTTATCTTCTTGGGCAGACTGGATGGACCGTGCAGGTCTTTTTCTGCCGTCATCTACTATGTTACTATGTTACTATTTACCATATAAACTGCTATGCAAGATCATAACTGCATTACCTGCAATCAAATTATACCAAAAAAATAAAACGCAAAGAGTAGCTCCTCCCCCCTACCAAACTACCTTATAATCCCTGGAGGTCTAGTGGTATATTCAGGGTGGGAGTGATCCCCAGTTGCCCTTGCCCAAGTGAGCTGTGCTGCTGTGACCATTTGCAGATTGCCACTAGAAGACATGGCAGCCATTATGAGAGCAGAGCCAGCATGAGCAGGAGCGACTGGGGATAACTCCTGCCCTGATTACACACCTAGACCACCAGACATTGTAAGATAGGCCAGGGGGAGAGGCAACTCCTGAAGGGAGAGAGAGAGGGAGACAAACAAACAATTTTTGACTTCCATCAAGAACACACAGTCAGTTTTGGCCAAAACTGAAAGCAAATCCGGACAGAAAAGGGATTTTGGGTCAGTTTCGGCACCGTAACTGAAACTGAAATTTGGTCGGCCTCTAAAGAAAATTGCATATAATGAAGGCAGTGTATGCAAATCAATCTCGTGCATATTCATTGTGGATATCCTGAAAACCTGACTGGCAAGGGGGTACTCCAGGATGGACTTGTAAGTCAGCATTTAGGTGCTCACTTAAGCCATGACTGTGTCAGGCATAAATTTGTGCGTCTAAATGACACCATTCAATAATTGTGGGAGATGCCTGTCCCGTCCCTGCCTCACCCTTATGAACACCTCCTATTTAGTTGGCGGTGATCAGTGTTTTGTTAACCGCTGCCAGTGTTAAACCCAGAAATTCAATACTGGACCATGTCCAGGTACCACATTGAATTTCTGGGTTTCTGGAGCCAGTTCAGTCTGACATTCAGCTCTTTACTAGTTATGGGTTGACCACATAAAGATATGACTGACTTCTATGTGCTCAACTGTGACCAGTTAAGTGCTGAATATCGGCACTTAGGGGATCTTTGCACTATTTTTTAATTTTATATTTATTTCCTGTACTTGATCCATGGAAGTAACTATGTGGTTAACAATATAAAAGAAAGCAAGGATTAGATACATGAAGGAAAGGGATGGAGGAGCCAAAAGACTCGGTAAACAGATGGGTCATGAGTAATGTTTTAAATTTGGGGTAGAAGGGAAATTGAAAGACGAAAGCAGGGGAGGGAAGGAATGGTAAGAAGGTTGCCAGAAGCAGATTGACGAGAATTGGGAGGGAACATAAGGGGTGAGGGAAGAGGATGCATAAGCTGGGGTAAATTGAAGACAAAAACTGCTGTCCTGCAGCAGTGCTTTTTGGCACACACTTGTTCCTACCGCTGCTTATTAAAAGGGCCCCTAGATTAATAAACCTAGAAATATTTAGGCGCCAATCATTAGTATATACTCAGCCTTTAAAAAGAAATCCTAAAGCCATTACTTACTATTACTACTACTATTTAACATTTCTAAAGCGCTACCAGGGTTGCGCAGCGCTGTACAATGAACAAAGAAGGACAGTCCCTGCTCAAAGGAGCTTACAATCTAAAGGACAAAAAGTGCAGTCAATCAAGATTGAGGCAGTCTAGATTTCCTGGATAGAGGTACAATGGTTAGGTGCCAAAAGCGACATTGAAGAGGTGGGCTTTGAGCAAGGATTTGAAGATGGGTAGGGAGGGAGCTTGGCGTATGGGCTCAGGGAGTTTATTCCAAGCATAGGGTGAGGCGAGGCAGAAAGGGCGGAGCCTGGAGTTGGCGGTGGTGGAGAAGAGTACTGAGAGGAGGGATTTGTCCTGTGAGCGGAGGTTACGGGCGGGAACGTAAGGGGAAATGAGGGTAGAGAGGTAATGAGGGGCTGCAGATTGAGTGCATTTGTAGGTTAGTAGGAGAAGCTTGAACTGTATGCGGTACCTGATCGGAAGCCAGTGAAGTGACTTGAGGAGAGGGGTGATATGAGCATATCGGTCTAGGCGGAAGATAAGACGCGCAGCAGAGTTCTGAACGGATTGAAGGGGAGATAGGTGGTTAAGTGGGAGGCCAGTGAGGAGTAGGTTGCAGTAGTCAAGGCGAGAGGTAATGAGAGAGTGGATGAGAGTTCGGGTGGTGTGCTCAGAGAGGAAAGGGCGAATTTTGCTGATGTTATAGAGAAAGAAGCGTCAGGTCTTGGCTGTCTGCTGGATATGGGCAGAGAAGGAGACCTTTAAGAAATTGCTCCAGTTGCAGCAAATCCTAAAATATAAAATCTTTACCCTGAAAGGTAAGAATATATTTATGTGGAAACTTAAGAAAAAAATTTGCACCCAGGGCAAGAACGCTAGGCCTCTAGGGTAAAATTCCCTGTGCTTAAGGTATGTTTCCCTGAACACATCAGGAAAAATAGACATTTTCACCCCACAAAAATTGATCTTTTTTTCCCTAAAAGTATTTTCTCAATATCATAGATTTATCTAAATCAGAACAAACAATATGTTTTTAAATATCTGGAAATTTATATTTCAGAGCACAGCAGATTAGTACAATTTTCCATGGGGCAGCTCCCCTTCCCCTCCAGTTTCACTCAGCAAAAATCTGGTGATTTTCTTCCTCTATCCTTCAGCCAAATCAACCAGATGCGACCTGGGAAATCTGATAATCTCAGGGCCCGGCCACCTCAAACCCGGCGAAATCCAACTCATATGGTCGTGGGAGGAGCCAGCATTTATAGTGCACTGGCCCCCCTGACATGCCAGGACACCAACTGGGCACCCTAGGGGGTACTTCAAAAATTTTTTTAAAAGAATAAAAATAGCTTCCAGGTGCATAGAACCCTTACCTTGGGTACTGAGCCCCCCCAAATCTCCCCCAAAACCCACTCCCCACAACTCTACACCACTACCATAGCCCTAAGGGGTGAAGGGGGGCACCTACATGTGGGTACAGTGGATTTTGGGGGTTTTTGGAGGGCTCAACATATATCACAAGTATAAATCATAAGTTTCTTTATTTTTTAAGTCGTACTGGCACCAGGCGATGGCGATGGCTCACCTCCGACCACGCTGCAGCTCCTTTTCCCTTCCTGCCTGCCCTCGCGGAAACAGGAAATACTTCATCAGAAGGAGGCGGGACATTGAGCGGGAAAGCGGAAGGGAAAAGCTGGGGTGAGCCGTCGTGCCTGCAACTGTCTGTCGGGGCCGTGCCGTCGCTGCAACACTCGTTGTCCTGTGACTGGGAGGCGGGAGCTGACGGCGGGCTCAGCGGGGGGGGGGGCACCGGTGGCGGGAGGCGGGAGTGGAGCGATCATGATGATGCAGTCCGGAGCGAGTGCGGGATCATGATGATGTGGTCCGAGCGATCAGGGCTCAGAGAGGCAGAGTTGAGGTGCGCTGTGTGGGGCCCCCTTAAGCGCGGGGCCCTATGCGGCCGCCTTGGTCGCCTCTGCCTAAGACCGGCCCTGTCTGTAATTTTCTTCTTTATAATAGTCTCTACCATTTTGCCCGGCACCAACATTCACAGGTCTATAATTTCCCGGATCTCCTCTGGAACCTTTTTAAAAAATCAGCGTTACATTGGCCACCCTTCAATCTTCCGGTACCACGCTCGATTTTAAGGATAAATTACATATTACTAACAATAACTCTGCAAGTAAATTTTTCAATTCTGTCAGTAGTCTGGGATGAATACCATCCGGTCTAGGAGATTTGCTACTCTTCAGTTTGTAGAACTGCCCCATTACATCCTCTAGGTTTACAGAGAATTAATTAAATTTCTCCAAAGTTTTGAATACCATTTCTGGCACCGGTATCCCACCCAAATCTTCCTAGGTGAAGACCGAAGCAAAGAATTAATTTAATCTCTCTACTATGGCTTTGTCTTCCCCCGATCGCCCCTTTTACTCCTCGGTCATCCAGCGGTCCAACCGATTCTTTTGCCGGCTTCCTGCTTTTAATATATCTAAAACAAATTTTACTATGTGTTTTGGCATCCAACACAATCTTTTTTTCGAAGTCCCTCTTAGCCTTCCTTCTCAGCGCTTTGCATTTGACTTGACATTCCTTATGCTGTTTCTTATTATTTTTAGTCAGCTCCTTCTTCCATTTTCTGAAGGATTTTCTTTTAGATCTAATAGCTTCCTTCACCTTACTTTTTAACTATGCCGGCTGTCGTTTGGTCTTCAGTCCTCCTTTTTTAATACACGGAATATATTTGGCCTGGGCTTCCACGATGGTGTTTTTGAACAGCACCCACGCCTGATGTAAATTTTTGACCCTCGCAGCCGCTCCTCTAAATTTTTTTTCACTGTTCTTCTCATTTTATCATAGTCTCCTTTTTGAAAGTTAAATGCTAACGTATTTGATTTCCTATGTATACTTACTTCAAAGCTACTATCAAATCCGAACATATTATGATCACTGTTATCGGCCCCAGCACCATTACCTCCTGCACCAGATCATGCGCTCCACTAAGGACTAGGTCTAGAATTTTTCCTTCTCTTGTCGGCTCCTGTACCAGCTGCTCCATAAAGCTGTCCTTGGTTTCATCAAGGAATTTTACTTCCCTAACATGCCCCAATGTTACATTTACCCAGTCAATATCGGGGTAATTGGAATCACCTATTATTATTATTGTGTTGCCCAATTTGTTTGCGTCCCTAATTTCCTTTAACATTTCTGCATCCGTCTGTTCATCCTGGCCAGGTGGACGGTAGTACACACTCCTATCACTATCCTTTTCCCCTTTACACATGGAATTTTAATCCACAGTGATTCCAAGAAGTGTTTTGTTTCCTGCAGAATTTTTAATCTATTTGATTCAAGGCTCTCCTTAACATACAATGCTACCCCTCCACCAATTCGATCCACCCTATCACTACGATATAATTTGTACCCCGGTATGACAGTGTCCCACTGGTTATCCTCCTTCTACCAGGTCTCAGAGATGCCTATTATATCTAATTTTTCATTTAGTGCAATATATTCTAACTCTCCCATCTTATTTCTTAGGCTCCTGGCATTCGCATATAGACATTTCAAACTATGTTTGTTGTTCCTATTTACATCATGCTCAGTACTTGACAGTATTAATTTGCAATCTTTTGTCTGATTTTTATTTTTATTTAAATACACCTGATCTACTACGGTCTCTTTTGCAACTTCACTATCAGGATTTATTTATTTATTAGTAGCATTTGTATCCCACATTTTCCCACCAATTTGCTGGCTCAATGTGGCTTACATTTGCTGTAATGGCGGTTAACAGAATTACAAATGGTGTTACGTTAAGGTGCATACATACATGGTAACATACATGGTACACAGCACATATGGAACTGATCATGGTATATATATATATATATATATATATATATATATATATATATATATATATATATATATATAACATGTGCATATATAGATAGAAAGAAGAATACATTAGGGTATTGCATGAAGGTTTCGTTGGTTGAAACATAAATTTGGTCATCGACTATAGAGAGACCCTATTTGACATAAGGTTTAAAGTGGTAGTGCTTGATCATTAATAGCAAGAAGGTTAATCAGTGTTGTGATGCGGTTTCGGTTTAGCATAGATCGTGTGTAGCTTTATTATTCAGAATTTAAGATGGATGTTTATGGTATGCCTTCTTGAAGAGATCTGTTTTCAGTAGCCTTCGGAAGATGGTTAGATCTTGCGTTGTTTTTATGGCCTTCGGTAGTGCGTTCCATAGCTGCGTGCAAATGTATGAGAAATTGGACGCATATGTGGATTTATATTTTAGTCCTCTACAGGTAGGATAGTGGAGATTGAGGAATGTGCGTAATGATCTTTTTGCATTTCTAATAGGTAAGTCTATGAGGTCTGACATGTAGGTTGGGGCTTCCCCGTAGACAATTTTGTGGACCAGGGTGCAAACTTTGAATGCAATTTGTTCTTTTAAAGGAAGCCAGTGTAATTTTTCTCTTAGGGGTCTGGCGCTTTCGTATTTCACTTTCCCAAATATGAGTCTGGCTGCTGTGTTTTGGGCAGTTTGAAGCTTCTTAATGATTTGTTCTTTGCATCCGGCGTAGATGGCGTTGCAGTAGTCTAGATGACTTAGCACCATTGATTGTGCAAGGCTGCTGAATACTTCCCTTGGGAAGAATGGTTTGATTCTTTTAAGTTTCCACATTGAATAGAACATTATTTTGCTGTGTTTTTCGCATGGTCTTCGAGTGTGAGATTTCGGTCAATTGTGACTCTCAGAATTTTCAGGCTGTCAGTGACCGGAAGGCTGTATTCTGGGGTGTTTATGGAATTAGGTTTGTTTGTGTTGTATTGTAAGGACAGGATGAGACATTGTGTTTTTTATGTGTTTAGCTTTAGTTGGAATGCGTTCGCCCATGAGTTCATTATTTGGAGGCTGTGTATGATTTCATTTGCGATTTCAGTTATGTCTTTTTTTAAATGGGATGTATCGTAACATGTATGGGTTGAGTCCTTGGTTGGATAGCGATTTGGCTAAAGCTGTCATCATTAAATTAAATAGGGTTGGTGAGAGCGGTGGAACTTGTGGTACTCCACATTCAGGTTTCTACGGTGTTGACGTTTTTGAGTTTGAGATCACCTAAGTTTTTGTTGTTAGGAAGCCTTTAAACCATCTTAGAACGTTTCCTCCAATCCCGAAGTAGTCTAGGTTGTTCGGGAGTATTTGGTGGCTGACCATGTCGAACGCGCTGGACATTTCAAATTGTAGGAGTAGCACATTGTTTCCTGTTGCAATTAGTTGTTTAAATTTGGTTATGAGGGTGGTTAGCACTGTTTCGGTGCTGTGGTTGGATTGAAATCCTGACTGTGATTCATGTAGTATCGTGAATTTATTTAGGTAGTTGGTAAGTTGATTGGTTACCATACTTCCATTAGTTTTACTATCAGGGGGATGGATGCTACTGGTCGATAGTTGGTTGTGTCATTTAATTTTTTCTTTGTGTCTTTGGGTATGGGTGTAAGTAGTATGTTTCCATTGTCCTTGGGGAAGAGTCCGTGTTGTAGCATGTAGTTCAGGTGTGACGTAAGGTCTGTTATGAAGCATTTGGGGGCGAACCTTATGAGGCTACTGGGGCAAATATCCAGTTTGGAGTAGGTTTTGGAAAATTTGTTGAGTGCTTGGATGATGATATCTTCAGTTAGCATATCGAAGTCATTCCAGATTCGATCTGCTGGGTATTCACCAGGAGTAGGGTCCAGGCAATCCAAGACTTTTTCGTGATTAGTGGTATTGAGTGGATCGAAGTTTTATTATTTTCTCATTGAAGTATTTGGCAAGTTGGTCTGCCGTTGGGGTGTCTGTGCTGTCTGTGGTGATCAGTGTGGTGTCTATTAGTTTATGTACGAGTTGGTAGCGTTTGTGTGCATCTTTGTAGTCTGGTCCTATTTTGGTTTTGTAGTATGTTCTTTTGGTTTGTCTTATTGTATATTTGTATTTTCTTTGCGTTTGTTTCCATGCTTTGAATGTGTATTCATTTTTTGCCATGCGCGTTCAAGTCTCCTGACTTGTGTGTTTAGTTTTTTCAGTTCTTCGTTGAACCAAGGTATTGAGCTGTGTCTTCGTGTGGTTCTTGTTTGTAAAGGTGCAATTTCGTCTAATATGCTCCTGCATCTGTCGTCCCAATTTTGGAGATAGTGTTTGGAGTCCGTCTGTGCTAGCCATTCATTTTTGTAAAGCTGTTGCCAGAATGTAGCAGGATCAATCTGTCCTCTAGTGGTGTATATGGTGCATTCTTGTTTGGTGTGCGTATCTTTTTTCCACCATTGTAGGGTTATGTTTAATTTATGGTGATCTGACCATGGTATAGCCGTCCATTTTGTATCTGTAAGTATGAGTCTAAGGATAGTTTGTATGTTAAGAGGTCAATTGAGTGATTCTTTGACATGTGTAGCTTGCATATTGGGCAAGCTAAGGTCCCATAGTTGTAGGAAGTCTTTACAATCACATGCATTGGTTGCATTAGGGTCTTCCAGGTGTAGGTTTATGTCCCCTATTATGAGTAGATTAGAGTTGGATACACATGTATTCGATATAAAATCCATAAAGTTCGACATGTGCTTTTGAACGAATGTCTGCCTTCCCCCAGTTTCTAGTTTAAAAGCTGCTCTCCTTTTTAAAAGCCGATGCCAGCAGCCTGGTCCCACCCTGGTTAAGGTGGAGCCCATCCTTTCGGAATAGGCTCCCCCTTCCCCAGAATGTTGCCCAGTTCATAACTAATCTAAAACTCTCCTCCCTGCACAAGCATCTCATCCACGAATTGAGACTCTGGAGCTCTGCCTGTCTCTTGGGCCCTGTGCGTGGAATGGGTAAATTTCAGAAAATGCTACCCTAGAGGATCTGGATTTGAGCTTTCTACCTAAGAGCCTAAATTTGGCTTCCAGAACCTCTCTCCCACATTTTCCTATGTCATTGGTACCCACATGTACCAAGACAGCCGACTCCTCCCCAGCACTATCTAAAATCCTACCTAGGTGATGCGTGAGGTCCGCCACCTTCGCACCAGGCAGGCAAGATAAATGATTTTGCTTGTATTTTAGTAATAGAAATGTGTCAGTTTTGAGAATTTACATCTGTTATCTATGTATTGCTTTGTACAGGAGGCAGTGTGAGGTGGGTGTTTTATGCAATTGTTCAATTAAAAATTGTAATCACAATCGTGCAATTAATAATTTTAATCAATGTACAGCCCTATTTCTAATGGTTGAAAATTAAACTAGCAGACTGGAAACAAAAGCTGTCCAGCTGGGAGACAGAAACATGGAAATCACTGTGAATATGGCAATAACACTGAAAGCCACCCCCACCCTACCTGTAGAGAGTCCAACCTCTCATCTTATATTAATGCTATTATATGGTCTGTTGATGTATCACCCTACAAAGTTTCATTAGATATTTTCTTTCTCACCCATCAAATAGATGTCTGGGCAGCTTACATGCTAAAAGTACTTAGAAGTTACAAAAAAACAAACAAACAACAACATGTATCGTACAACCCAACAATGACAGGACATGAGCAACAGGGTAGAACTACAATATAGAAAGATTAGAAGGGCAGGGAAGAGGGGTAGGAGTTTTATCATTCCACAGGTCATCAGAACCACTGTGCAACATTTAATATCACTCATTTTGAACCCATCTCAGCTAACAAATATTTATCTGATACACCCCTAGAGGCCCCCTCTATACATATCTTTTAAAAGTGGAAATTTGTTTCCAGTACTTACGTGAAAGTTCCTACTACTGCCGGCTGAATATTGACCAGTAAATTTTAGGAGGGTGCTTTTAAACGGTTCTAGTGCCATTAGTTGGGTTTGGCGAATTCATGTGTGTTAGCTAGATACCTAAATATGTTCATGGCATGTTAATTGCTTTTAGAGCATCAAGGAAATGTGATTCACAAATTAGAGTAAGTAAACAAATTAAACCCCTAACAGCATGCTCACATAACAGGTAGGCCTGGGTGGGCACAGGCTAACCCATTCTTAGCTCAGACTCATCCTCTCTGGCCCACAAACAAAGTTCAGTGATAGCCACCTCGTTCTCCTCTCTTCCGTCCCCAGATCCCCACCTTGCCCATGGCTCAGCCTCTCTCTGCAATCTACCTCCACATCTTCGCCTGCACAGCAGTGACGCACATCCACTGCCTGCATCGTTCCCACAGGCTTCCCTTTGCCACATTCCATCCTCGCTGATGTCAGCTCCTGTTTTCTCTCTGATGGGATGCCGCAAAGGAAAGTCTGTGAGGTCTGAAGTACATTGCTGGTACGGCAGCAAAGATGCTGATGTAGACCAGGCAAGGTGAGAAGGGGTTGCCAGACAATAGAGGGGGGGGGGGGTACAAATGCTGGATCCGAGGGTGAAGGAGAGGGACAGAGATGCAAGACAGAGGGAGGGGGGAGTTTGCAAGGCCCACCCAAAATGATAGGTCTGGCTATGCCACTGCTTTGCACCTAGCTTGATAGTTGATCATGTCGCTGAACTTTTCCAGGCTAGGCAGTTCCAGCTGGAGTGGAGGAGTTAGAGAAGTAGATTGAACACCAAGGAAATCAAGGGTCAAATCCCATTTATTCCACTGGTATGCTTTGTGACCTTTCTCTTTGCCCTCCATTTCCTTAGGTAGAAGGGGAAGAAATTCAGGCTACGGCAGTCAATGATTTTTAAGTCGCTTATAGCTTCAGGTTGAATTAACCCCTGATATTCAATGCCGGGCCATGTCTGGGTTCCAGCATTATCAGGGTGAGACCAGGCATGGGTGGAAATTAACCAGGCAGCAGCCAATATTTAGACCAGTGCTCAGTTAGTTTGGCAGATAAAGTTGTCAGCCTTTTTGCTGTCCTAATTTTAACTGTTTACTTAGCCAGTTAGCAGACTGAATATGACCCCTAACCGGTAAAGTTCTAGCCTTCCCCCTGGACTACCCTGGCTCTAACCAGACATGGTGGTCACAGGCAATATTCAGTGGCACTAACCACTTGTGCAGCTGAATATTGGCAGTTGGCCGGCTCTGCGGAGTTTAACGGGGCAGAAATCTCTGAAAATTGAGGCCTTCATTGTAAGTCAATTTGGACAGGGAAATAAGTCATACAACTTGAACTGGAAAACAAGAGTAATACCATAAAAGATCCAGTTCATCTTTACTTTGCTTCAGGTTCACAGTTTTTCTCTGACTGGGTGATGTTTTCATTGTCTTCTAGATACCTCAATAACCAACAACAATATTTCAGCAGATCCCAGCAGCGATGACCCCTCTCACCCAACCAGTCCGGCCTGGACATGCCAAGGAAGGTGAGAGAGTGTGGATATGAGAAAAAGTTGGCTGAGAAGCAGGACTCTGTGCTGGTCAATGGAGTCCATGTAGGGAATAAAAAGAGACCAGCAGGTTCCACAGATATCAGGGGTAGATCCAGGCTTCCTCAATTGTAAGTGATGAAGAAGGAAAGTGTGTCTGCAGATAAGAGCAAAATGGAAGAATAGTCAGAGGTTTGATAATGGCAGAGTTTGGCCTGGGGATCAGGAAGCCGAGATCACAGCACTGGCCCATGCAGGTGGAAGGAGGAAGCGAGCGAGCCTATGAGCTGCTTTATCCACATTGTCATTCTTTATTGTTTGGTGGCATTTTGATTTATTCTCACTTATAATTTCAAACATGCCAGTTTGTGCAGCATACTGATGTACACAGAGCAAGTATAATGACAGAATAACTTTTCATAACTTTTCATAGGTAGAGTAGTAATCTGTTATAATCACTGTGTTATTTGGAGGGGCTGGTTATAGGGACACCCTAGCACCGTTATGTTCCTGCAGAGATTTTTTTTTCTCCTGGTAAAGGGCCACTAAAACAGACATCATGTTATGAGAATCAGGTGCTCAACATTCAGAGTTTCTATTTATTTATTTATTTATGACATTTATACCCCATATTAAACATGAATTAAGTTGAAACCTGGGAGCATTTTCCTGTGCCTACATCAAAAGAAAAAGATAGCATTTGGGAACTTGCTCCTTTTGTTTTGTGAATTGCAGTGGTATATTATTTTTTTTTTTCCATTTATACAATTTTATACAAGAAGCAATCTTGATTGGAAAAGTGTCCATAAAGTAAAGTTTTACAAAGCAAGAAATTCATTTCAGGTAAATGACACTCAAGTCCATAATTTCAGATCCAAGTTTTAGGAAATCTGGGAGAATCTAAAAAAAAGTAAATCTAAAATAAAAGGATAACACGAACTCTACTAAGCTGAGTAATTATTTCATTAACACTTCTCCGTTCTCATCGAGGCTATAAGCGCTGACATGTTGCAGTGGTATATTATAAAAGTGCACTTGCCTTTTTTATTACTACTTTTTCACAGAAAGGTATTTATAGTAACATAGTAGATGACGGCAGAAAAAGACCTGCACGGTCCATCCAGTCTGCCCAAGAAATGTGCCACTTTTTTGTGTATACCTTACCTTGATTTGTACCTGTCTTTTTCAGGGCACAGACCATATAAGTCTGCCCAGCACTATCCCTGCCTCCCAACCACCAGCCCCGCCTCCCACTACCGGCTCTGTTATCCAATCTCGGCTAAGCTCCTGAGGATCCATTTCTTCTGAACAGGATTCCTTTATGTTTATCATGTAGAAGTTTTGTCCAGCATCAGTCTAAATGTGCCAGACTGAGATTCATGGAAAACTGGTCAAGGAAGTCTGTAAGTTGTTTCGTCACCATGCTTTCCATTATTTTTACAAAAAGAGGTATTGAGGCAATAGGGAAATAATTAGTAAGATCACCACTTTTTTTCTTGGAGTCCTTTGGGACTGGAGTGAGTAATGTATTGCCATGCGCTACAGGGAATAGACCACGCTCCAGCATGAAGTTGCAGTAGGTTGTAAGGTCCGCAAGAAAACATGGAGGTGCAAACTTGAGCAGATAGTTAGGACAGGGGTCGAGCCGACAATACTTCTTCGAAAAATTGTGAAACCCTGTACCGCTTGAAATGTTCCTCGGTGAAGACCGAAGCAAAGAATTAATTTAATCTCTCCGTTACATCTTTGTTTTTCTTGATCGCCCCTTTTACCCCTCGGTCATCCAGCGGCCAAACCGATTCTTTTACCGGCTTCCTACTTTTAATATACTGAAAAAATTTTACTATGTTTTTTTGCCTCTAATGCTATCTTCTTTTCGTAATCCCTCTTGGCCTTCTTTATCTGCACCTTGCATTTGCTTTGACACTCCTTATGCTGCTTCTTGTTATTTTCAGACAGTTCCTTCTTCCATTTTCTGAAGGCCTTTCTTTTAGCCCTAATAGCTTCCTTCACCTCACTTTTTAACCACGCCGGCTGTCTTTTGGACTTCTGTCTTTCTTTTCGAAGTGGGGGGGGGGGACTTCTTTCTTTTTTTTACCTTATTAACTACAGGAGAGAGGGAAGGGGTGCTGGGGCAGAGTGGAGTCTTCCTTTCATTTAAGCTGTGATGCAGGAGGGAGAAGAAGGGGGGGGCAGGCTCTTTCTTATTAGAACAGATGCAGGGAAGGAGGTGACGTGGGTTATCAAAACAACTCACCTCCACCACGTACACACACTTAGCTTTCCATACCTGAACGCTCCTGATCTGGGAAAATCCACTGCTTATCCCTGGGGGTTGGTAACATGGAATCCGTCTACTTTGAAGTATCCTGCCAGGTACTTCCAACTTAGATTGACCACTGTTAGAAACAGGATGACACTTGATAGGGCTTTGGCCTGACCCAGTATGAAAATTCTTTTTGTTTTAAATGTGCTATTTAGTAACTTCATAGAGTGTCCCTTCGTTTTTAACTTTTTGAAAGAATAAACAATCGATTCATGTTTACCAGTCCCACTCCATCAGTATTTTATAGACCTCTTTCAAATCCCCCCTCGGTGTCTCTTCTCCAACTGAAAAGCCCTAACCTCTTCATCCTTTCCTATTTGACTCATTCCACCTCCTTTCGGTCACCCTTCTCTTTACCTTTCCTAATTCTGCTATATCCTTTTTGCGATATGCAGAGCCGGTGGTTGGGAGGCGGGGATAGTGCTGGGCAGACTTATACGGTCTGTGCCAGAGCTGTGGGAAGCAGGGATAGTGCTGGACAGACTTATACGGTCTGTGCCAGAGCCGTGGGAAGCAGGGATAGTGCTGGGCAGACTTATAATGTCTATGCCGAGCCGGTGGTGGGAGGTGGGGCTGGTGGTTGGGATGCGGGGATAGTGCTGGGCAGACTTATACGGTCTGTGCCCTGAAGAGCACAGGTACAAATCAAAGTAGGGTATACACAAAAAGTAGCACATATGAGTTTATCTTGTTGGGCAGACTGGATGGACCATGCAGGTCTTTTTCTGCCGTCATCTACTATGTTACTATGTTACATGATGCTCAAAGGCGCAGTTGCACCATGGAGTGAAACAAAGGTATTATGTGTTCTTTGTTTTATTCTCGATTCCTTTCCTAATAATTCCTAGCATTCTGGTTGCTTCTTGACCTGCCACAGCACCACATGGTTTGATCCAAACAGTGCCCAGTAGATCTGGTAGAGAAAAATGATGTTGATGAGAGGGAAGACAGAGAAGGGAACAGAGCAGGGGAAGGAGGACTAGAGAGGAGGAGGAGGAAGAAAGACTGGAACCAGGACAGAAGGGGGAAGAGGATGAGGGTCAGAGGGCTAGGAGGGAGTGGGAAGGAAAGGACCGTCTTTTGCAGGGTTTGTCTACAGCTCTGGTGTCCCAGTTCAGTAGTCCAGACATGTCAACCCTGAATGGATGAAGCTGTCTGAGGATGGTACAGAACTGGGAATAAATGACAACCAAGTGCATTGGTGGGAACACTATACTGGTAAAATTTATTGAATAAAATATGTGCTAGGAGAGGGAGAGAAAGACATCCCTTTTGTGATAAATATTGAACATGACATTCATCGCACCTAGTTCTGTAACTCAGATACACACATCTTCCTTGTCATCAGCAGCAGATGAATCCATTACAAATGCGTTGTGTCCACCTACCAGAAGGGGGAGATAGAGAAATACTGAGAGGCAGATGGAGTTAGCCGTCCTAGAGGCACTATGATTTTCAGTGTTCTCTATCTCCCAGCAGGGTTGGACGCAGCTTGTTCAGCTCCTTCAAGATTCTGCCTGGGGTGGCTCCTGTGCTTTTGCCAGTTGTAGCAGGGGTGTTGTGGCTAAGTGGAGCCCACTTTAAAGGTACATAGGTTTGCCCTTTCCCTGCCTTACCCTTCCCCCTGTGTGGATGCAGGCATATAGGTTCACCCTTTCCCTGCCTTTCCCACCCTCTTCTGCCTCCGGAGTGCCTCTTTAGCTGTTTGCCTCCAACTTCCTCACAGTGTTAAAAAAAACAAAAAAAACCCGCGCTTTTCAGCGCTGCTATTTCTGAGGCTTTTCCTGACTGTGCAGCGTGACCGGAGCTTGTGGACTCGGTCCTTTGAGGTAAGAGCGGTACTCAGCTCCTCCGGGGAGGGCCCGCAGACAGCGTTCCGATCGGGGTGATTTTGGCACGAAGCCGCCATTTTGAATTTTATTCCGTCGTTTTTCGGCGATGGCTGCTGAGGGAGTTAAGCGCTGTTCCCGTTGTGGCAAGCGCAGATCAGCAGCGGGGCTCTGTAAAATGTGCTGTTTAGACTGTAGAGCCAGTATGACCATGGCGAGTGATGATTCTTCCCGCTCGATGGAGCTGGCAGCGGGCGCCATCTTGGAAGTGCCACATGGCTCGACCCCCGTGGTTGCGGAGGAATCTGAGAGCAGAGGGGTGCCTCGGGCCGAGGCTACCAGAGGAGCTCCGTTCCCCATGGCTCCTAATTCAGAGACGGGAGGTCAGGGCGAGTTTTTGTCCCCCGAGTTTGTGCTTATTTTACATAAAGCCTTCAGGCTGAAAAGAGCTCTGCCGCAGGTGTCTGACACTGCGTTGCTACCTGGTCCCCCTCCGACTGATGATGGCCCGGGGCTGATATCAGACGTGGATGCCCCTGAGCGTTGGATGCACACTAAGCATAGACGGGTAAATCCCCTGTCGGAGAGTGGCGCACCCCCCTTTTCCCCCCCACTGTGGTCGGGCTGTGGGGACTCTGAGGGATCTGGCAGGCCTTCGTGGTCTGAGGAGCCAGAGGAAGGTGCCAGTTTGCCACTGGATCTGGATGATCCCACTGCGGTTCGGATTTTCCACCGCGATGAACTGCCAGCGCTTATCTCTGATGCCTTACAGGCCCTCTCTATTGATGACCCTGTTCAAGGCGAGGCTTCCTCTGGTAATCCGAGGATGGCGGGTACTAAGATGCCTGCTCGTGCCTTTCCTTTGCATGACTCCATCCAAGAGCTTATTTCTGCTCAATGAGCTGACCCCGAGGGGCCCTTGAAAGTGCCAGGGTGATGGGGCATCTTTATCCTCTGAGTGAGGAGCACTCGGCCCGTTTTGGGATGCCTAAAGTGGATGCCTTAGTCACGGCAGTGACAAGAAAGACCACCCTCCCAGTAGAGGGAGGGTCGCCCTGAAGGACATTCAGGACCGGCGGCTGGAATCAGCGCTAAAACGGTCCTTTGAGATTTCGGGCCTAGCCTTAAGGGCATCTGTTTGCAGTTCTTATGCTGCTCGAGCCTGCCTCCCTTGGTTACAACAGGCAGTGGAACAGCCCGTGGATGGTGCAGAGTCCCTCGCTGAGGTTGCACTGCGCATGGAGTCGGCCTTGTCGTTTTTAGCTGACGCCCTCTATGATCTGGTCAGAGCTTCGGCTAAATAGATGTCTGTGGCAGTGTCTGCCGCCGCCGCCTTCTATGGCTACGGCATTGGGCGGCTGACATGGCCTCTAAGCAAACGCTGGTGAAGTTGCCCTGTCAGGGCCTTCTGTTATGGAGAGGAGTTGGAGAAGATTGTTAAAGACCTGGGGGATGCTAAACCCCAGCGGTTACCTGAGGATAGGCCGCGGCCTTCTTCCAAGGGTCAGTTGGTTCCCTCCTCCTCCAGACCTCACTTCCGTGAAGCTAGAAGGTATCGCCCGGGGCGCTCTGCTGGGTTTACTCAACGTGCCCGCTTTCAGCAGAGAAACTCCTTTTGCTCGGACAAACGCTCCGCAGCGGCAGGCTCAAGGCCAGGAGTTCAGGGCCATCCTCCACAATGATGGGACGCCGGTCCACTCCTCCTTTGCAGCTGCATGAGGTCGCCTTTCCCTCTTTCTCGAGGAGTGGACCAAGATTACCTCAGATCAGTGGGTCCTGGACCTGATCAGAGAAGGTTACCGATTGGAATTCGGTGCCCCGGTGAGAGACGTGTTTGTGGAGTCCCGATGCAGCACTGCCGTCAAACGGGCAGCGGTAGAGGAGACCTTACAAGTCTTGTTGCACCTTGGTGATCCTTGTGCCGCCCGCCGAACACGGCTGCGGTCGTTACTCCATTTATTCTGTGGTGCCGCGAAAAGGCGGGTCTTTTGGCCCATTCTCCACTTAAAGAAAGTCAAAGAGTCACAAAGAGTGCAGCATTTTCATATGGAAACCCTGCGCTCCGTCATTGCGGCGGTACAGCCAGGAGAGTTCCTCACGTCTCTGGACCTAAAAGAAGCTTACTTGCACATTCCTATATGGCCCCCGCACCAACGGTTCCTCCGTTTTGTGGTGTTGGGAAAACATTTCCAGTTTTGGGCCTTGCCTTTTGGCCTCGCCACAGCTCCCCGAACCTTTTCCAAGGTAATGGTAATAGTAGCTGCCTTTCTCAGGCGAGAGGGTATCCGGGTTCACCCGTACCTAGACGAATGGCTCATCAGAGCGGACTCTGCAGAGGAGAGTCATCATGTAACAGCCAGAGTGGTCTCAGTACTGCAATCTCTGGGCTGGGTTGTCAATATATATATATATATTTTAATTACATTTGTACCCCGCACTTTCCCACTCATAGCAGGCTCAATGCGGCTTACATATTATATACAGGTACTTATTTGTACCTGGGGCAATGAAGGGTTAAGTGACTTGCCCAGAGTCACAAGGAGCTGCCTGTGCCTGCAGTGGAATCGAACCCAGTTCCTCAGGACCAAAGTCCACCACTCTAACCCCTAGGCCACTCCTAGTGGTGCAAGATTCAGAATCAGGTCCGTCTGCTCCTGAGGATGCCTCGCTCGCGAGCTTGGGACTTTGTCCAGCTGTTGGGGTCGATGATGGCCACCTTGGAAGTGGTGCCATGGGCGAGAGCGCACATGAGACCTCTGCAGATTGCCCTGCTTCACCGATGGTCTCCTATGTCCCAGGATTATCAACACAGACTCACATGGCTCCCTGCGGCCCGACTCAGAATGGAGTGGTGGCTCTCAGACAGCATGCTGCGGCGAGGAATGCCGCTAGCGCTTCCCGATTGGTGCCTGGTGGTAACGGATGCCAGCCTGAAGGGTTGGGGAGCACATTGCCAGGGAAGCTATGCCCAGGGTCTGTGGACACCCGAGGAAACGGGGTGGTCCATCAATCGCTTGGAACTGAGAGCGATATTCCAGGCTCTTCTGGCCTATCACAAGGCTCTGGAGGGACTGGCAGAGTTCTGTCGGACAACGCGACAGCAGTGGCCTACATATATCGACAAGGCGGCACTCAGTGTCAAGCACTGGCCGCAGAGGTCGCGCAGATATGCCACTGGGCCGAGCTACATCTGCAGCTTCTGTCAGCAGCTCAGACAGCAGGTCAGAGCAACGTGCAAGCTGATTTTCTAAGCAGGTATCAAATCGACCCTGCGGAATGGGAACTGGCAGACGGTGTTCCTTCAGATCTGTGCCAAATGGGGAACGCCCGTAGCGGATCTTATGGCCTCAAGCACAAATGCCAAAATCCCGTCCTTTTTCAGCAGACGGAGAGATCCTCGCTCGGTGGGGTTGGATGCCTTGGCTCAACCCTGGCCCCCGGGCCTCCTGTATGTGTTCCCTCCTTGGCCCTTAATAGGGCGACTCCTCCTGCGAATTCGGCTGCATCAAGGAATGGTGATCCTCATTGCCCCAGATTGGCCCAGGCGGGCGTGGTATGCAGGCCTCCAGCAGATGCTGGTGGAGGCTCCCCTTCCTTTGCCTCTGGTACAGAACCTGTTGACGCAGGGCCCGGTGACCATGGAGGATCCATGCCGTTTTGGTCTTATGGCATAGCTATTGAGAGGGCGCAATTGAGAGACAAGGGCTATTCTATCAAGGTCATCTCCACTCTGTTGCAGGCCCGCAAGTGTACCACTTCCGTTGCTTATGCTTGGATCTGGCGCCAGTTTGAGGCTCGGTGTGTTTCTAAAGCAATCACACCCATGCGGGCATCTGTCTCGCCGATACTTGACTTTTTGCAGGATGGTGTACAAAAAGGCTTGGTCTATAATTCCCTGCGTGTTCAAGTGGCAGCTTTGGCATGTTTTCAGGGGAAGGTCTTGGGCCTCTCCCTGGCTGCGCATCCAGACATTGCACGGTTTCTTAGAGGGTTGCTTCGGCTCCGGCCTCCTGTGCGTGCCCCTTGTCCAGCCTGGAACCTGGGGCTAGTATTAACGGCTCTTCAGTGTTCGCCCTTCAAGCCGCTGAGGCAAGCTTCGGAGAAGGATGTGACTCTAAAAACAGTCTTTTTGGTGGCCATTACATCGGCGAGACGGGTGTCTGAGCTCCAGGCGCTGTCCTGTCGAGACCCATTTCTGCAATTCTCAGAGTCCGGAGTTACGGTACGTACAGTGCCTTCCTTCCTGCCTAAGGTGGTTTCAGCATTTCACCTAAACCAGCCTATTTATCTGCCCTTTTTTTCTAGGGAGGAGTTTCCGGAATATTTTGGGCAGTTGCACCTTCTGGATGTGCGCAGGACTCTGTTGCAGTATCTGCAGATGTCAAATGCTTTCAGGACCTCTGATCACCTTTTTGTATTGTTGTCAGGTCCTCGCAGAGGGTCTCCAGCGTCTAAAGCCACTATAGCCCGTTGGCTTAAGGAAACCATTTTTTTTTATATCTGCTATCTGGCCGGCCTTCGCCTGATGCCTTTAAGGCACATTCCACAAGAGCGATTTCTTCTTCTTGGGCTGAGATGGGAGCACTCTCTCTTCAAGAGATATGTAGTGCAGCTCAGGGGTGTAGCCAGACAGCAGATTTTGGCAGCCTAGGCAAGAAGTGGGTGGGCACCAAATGTTCTCTCCCCCACCCCCACATCAAAATAATATCTCAGCTGGTGGGAAAATGCTTCTCTCCAGTCTTCACCTTGGTAGTCTGCAGCAGGCATGCGCTGAAAACTGAACATGCGAAGGTGCCAGTATAGTGGAGAGCAGCATTTTCATTACCATGTGCTACTGTTGGAAGGGCCTGAGCCCTAAGTGGGTGGGCCCAGGCCCAGCTGTGGCTCCGCCAATGGTGCAGCTCCTTGGGTTTCTAAGCTCTCTTTTGCCCGTCATTACAGGCTGCATGTGGCTGCCAGGAGTGACGCACTTTTTGGAGCACAAGTGCTTGCGCGTGGTGTGGCTTGTTCCTGCCCTATCTAGGGATTGTTTTGATACATCCCATTCGTAATGGATTCATCTGCTGCTGATGACAAGGAAGGGAAAATTAGGTTCATACCTTGGTAATTTTCTTTCCTTTAGTCACAGCAGATGAATCCATGATCCCTCCCTGATTGACTTTGTTTTGTGTTCAGTTTTCCTGAAGATATGTTCCCTCATT
This sequence comes from Microcaecilia unicolor, assembly GCF_901765095.1. Lineage (NCBI taxonomy): Eukaryota > Metazoa > Chordata > Amphibia > Gymnophiona > Siphonopidae > Microcaecilia > Microcaecilia unicolor. The sequence goes on along the minus strand of NW_021963030.1, from coordinate 175,240 downwards.
GGGAGAAGTTGGAAAACAGTCTTCAGGATTTCTGTTCTACTACAGGAGGTTGAGTTTGACCTTCCTTTGTGTTATTGCTCCTGTTCTGGGGTGTTCGTTCACTGTGAGGAAAGCTCATGTTATGCTACTTTGTGGTTTAACACTGCTTTGGAAGCTTCAAAATACTGAGAGGCAGATGGAGCTAGCCATCCTAGAGGCACTATGGTTTTCAGTGTTCTCTATCTCCCCCTGGTGGTAGGTGGACACAACCCATTCGTAATGGATTCATCTGCTGTGACTAAAGGAAAGAAAATTACCAAGGTAAGAACCTAATTTTCCCTTTCTCTGTTTTAACAGATTTAATTGAATTAATGATGATCCAAAATGCACAGATGCATCAGCTAATTATGAACAACATGACTATATCTGCGTTGTCCTCCTTTGGATATGCCCCAGGGCCACCAACTCCCCAGGTATTTCTGTGCAGTGTCCTGAACTGATAAACGGGGAGGGGTTTAATATAAAGCAAGTTCTGGAACTCTTGAACAGGAAGGGATGGTTCTGAATCGGTACCACCAATCTCAAGCCATCTTCTGCAGAAATGTATGCAGATGCATGAAGGATCCTTGAAAGAGGAGTGGGAAACTGGAATTGATGATTCGGTGCACTGAAGTGAGCTGCTTGGGAAGGAGATAGGCGTTGGGTATGAGACTTGGATACATGGGGTTATCAAGGCAGATATGATATCAGGCGACCCTCAGGGGGAGGAATGCTGGCTTCGGCCTAACCCCTGGTAAGCCTTTCCTCGGCTGAGAGGTACCCAGCTCTACCACCGGCTGCCTTTCAGGTGCTGTGGAGGACTTGCAGCTTATCTGCATATCCTTTCCAGCCTTCTCCGGGATGACTCCCAGGTCCACTCCGATCCACTCAGGGCCTCCGCTCTAGGTGCTGCGCGCCATCATTTTCTCTTTACATTTATTTTTCTCCCAGTTACTACTTATGGCTCCAGTACACATTTTCTTCTTCGTACTGTCCCTTCCTAATCTGTTTCTCCATCTGAAACCACTGTACACTGCAGGAACACACTGTCCACCCTCTATTCATCATCTCACTATCTCTTTTTTCCTCTTCCTTTTTCTCAGCTCTCAACCTTCAACATTTCCTTCCTTCCATTCATCCATCTCCTTTCTATCTGAGTACATCTTGCCTTCGTCACTGTCGCTATACCTCTCCTACTCTTCTCAGTACTCTCTTGCTCTTTCTCCTGCTCTCCGCTGGGGACATTAATCCCAATCCTGGTCCTCCACATTAGCTCTCATCCTATTTGTGTAGGTCATACCATGATATCTCCAATCTAATTTCTGTTCCTCTCCTCCCCCCTTCTTTCTCTTGCTCTTTGTGGAGTGCCCGCTCTGTGTGAAACAAACTTTCTTACGTCCATGACCTCTTTATCTCTCCTACGCTCCATCTGCTTGCCCTAACTGAAACTTGGCTTTACCCTGAAGACTCTGCTTCAGTCGCGGCCCTATGCCATGGAGGTTATCTTTTCTCCCATACTCCTCACCCGGTTGGCCGTGGAGGTGGTGTCGGGCGACTACTTTCACCCTCTTGTAGATTTCATCCTCTTCTTCCACCTCAGTCTCACTGTTTTTCTTCTTTCGAAGTCCACTCCATCCGTCTATTTGCCCCTCTTCCTCTCCGAGTAGCAGTCAACCTCCTGATAAGTCCCTTTCTTCCTTTCTCACTGACTTTGATGCCTGGCTTTCCTTCTTTGTTGAACCTTCATCTCCTTCCCTCATTCTTGGGGATTTTAACATTCATGCTAATGATCCCTCTGACTCTTATGCTTCTCAGTTTCTTGCTTTAACATCCTCTTTCAATCTTCAATTGTGCTCCACTACCCCCACTCACCAAAATGGCCACTGTCTTGATCTTATCCTCTTCTCAAACTGCTCACTCTCCAGTTTCTGTGCCTTAACTCTTCCCCCTCTCTGACCATCATCTGATAACTTTCACACTTAAACACCCTCCTCCCCAGTCCCGTCCAATCTTAACCAATACATTTAGGAATCTTCAGGCTATTGACCCTTCTACTCTGTCCTCCAGTGTTTCAAATCTATCTACCACTATGTTATCCAAGTCTGTCAATGAGGCTGTCTCTTCCTATAATACTATTCTCTCCTTTGCTCTGGATACTCTCGCTCCTCTCATTCCCCGTTTTGTAAAACGTACCAAACCCCAGCCTTGGCTGACCTCTAGAATCCGCTACCTACATTCCTGTGCCCGTTCTGTTGAACGCCTTTGGCTGAAATCCCGTGTCCATGCTGACTTCATACATTTCAAATTCTTGCTGACCTCCTTCCAGTCTGCTCTTTTACTTGCCAAACAGGACTATTACATCCAGTTGACAAATTCTCTTGGCTCAAACCCTCAACTTCTCTTTGCCACACTGAACTCTCTCCTCAAAGTGCCTTCACCTCCAACTCCCCCTTCACTTCTCCCAGACTCTGGCTGAGTACTTTCATGATAAGGTTCACAAGATTAAACTTGAATTTTCAACCAGGTCACCTCCACCTCTCCTTCCCTTAGTCCATTCTCTCAACCCTCCAACCCCTGCCTCATTTTCTGAAATCACTGAAGAGGAAACTACACATCTTATTTCCTTCTCTAAACTAACTACCTTTTCCTCTGATCCTATTCCCACCCATCTACTTAACACTATCTCTCCTACTGTCATCCCGTTTATCTATAATATCCTCAATCATTCACTGTCCACTGCGACTGTTCCTGATAACATGGCCAAGACTGAGCTTCTTATCTTTCCCCCTAAACCAACCTCTCCTCCTCCCCCATTCTCTATTTCTGTAGATAACACTCTCATCCTTCCTGTCTCATGACCTTGGGGTCATCTTCGACTCCTCCCTCTCCTTCTCTGGACATATTCAGCAGACTGCTAAAACCTGTTGTTTCTTTCTCTATAAGATCACCAAAACTCACCCTTTCCTTTCTGAGCACACTACCAGAACCCTCATCCACACTCTTATCACCTCTCTCTTAGACTATTGCAACTTGCTTCTCACAGGTCTTCCACTTAGCCATCTCTCCTCTTCAATCTGTTCAAAATTGTGCTGCACGACTAATATTCCGCCAGTGTCGTTATGCTCATATTAGCCCTCTCCTCAAGTCACTTCACTGGCTTCCTATCCGTTTCCGCATACAGTTCAAACTCCTCTTATTGACCTATAAGTGCATTCACTCTGCAGCTCCTCAGTACCTCTCCCCTCTCATCTCTCCCTACATTCCTCCCCGGGAACTCCGTTCACTGGGTAAATCTCTCTTATCTGCACCCTTCTCCTCCACTGCTAACTCCAGACTCTGTTTCTTTTATCTTGCTGCACCATATGCCTGGAATAGACTTCCTGAGCCAGTAAGTTAAGCTCCATCTCTGGCCGTCTTCAAATCTAAGCTAAAAGCCCACCGTTTTGATGCTGCTTTTAACTCCTAACCCTTATTCACTTGTTCAGAACCCTTATTTTATCATCCTCACTTTATTTCCCTTATCTCTTGTTTGTCCTGTTTGTCTGTCCTAATTAGATTGTAAGTTCTGTCGAGCAGGTACTGTCTCTTCATGTTCAAGTGTACAGCGCTGCGTATGTCTAGTAGCGCTTTAGAAATGATAAGTAGTAGTAGTAATATGATGTTTTTCTGATGAGATCTGGAGGAGGAGGCTTGATATGATTGTGTTCTGATGAAAGCGGAAGGGAGGAAATAAGAGAGAGAGCCAGATTCAGTAAATGGCAGCCAAAGTTAGGTAAAATATAACAAAAATTAATATTGCCAAAATTCTAGAGATCATGCAGTGTCTAGAGAAGAGCAATCTATCAAAAAAGAGGGAGAAAAAAAGCCTCAATCTTAAGTAATAGCTGCTTTAACATTTATTGCTAGGTTGTCATCAGTACTATCACAGGCTAAAAACTCCATCATCCTAGTTAAAAATATATTCTCATTCAATAAAACCCACTGCAGATCCAGCACTAGGAAATAAACAGATTGCTCTTATCTTAACTGCTCTATTCCTCAAATCCGTTGCGTATGCAAAGTTACTTTAATGTAGCCAGCATCGAGGTAGACATCTGCAGTCAATATTTAATAATATCAAAGTCCCAACAAGAGATCTTTATTTTGCTTCTTCATCTAATTTATAGGAACGCCCACCCATTCCCCTCCCATGACCACACCCCCATTTGAGTTGGGATGGGGCGTAGGGCAGATCCATGCTTAACTCCTAATTACTGCCAACTAAGTGCTTGTTAATGCCAATTGTTAACACTTGTTTGGCTAATTAGTTTACTGACGGATCTGGGATCCACAACCAAATGTGGGTGACATATACAGAATAATTGAGTCCCTTATGAAACCTGGTGAAAAGTTGTAGAGAAACAGAAACAAAATTAAACCTTTCAACCATAAGGCTTTCCGTTTTTCATACCTGGTGCGAATGAATGTCTCAGGGATTTCTGTGCTTTAGTTAGTGTAGAAACAGTTTCACCAGGATTCCATCTGCTGGATTCTGTCATGCACTAACACAGATCTTTCCTGATTGCACAGGCGAACATTGTCCCTGTACACATAGAGGAGGACCAGCCAAATGTCATTTATCACCACCATTACAACCCCTACCCCAGCACCTACTCGACATTCCCTTCATGGCAGCCACAGCCACAGATGATGCTGCCACATAAAGAACCCATCGTACGTCATTTGAGCCTGGATCAGCCAATGCCTTCAACCAGGCACCGGGGGGACCAGTGAGTATCAAAGAGTAAGGGGATTAATCTGCTAAGCATCAAATCGATCAATGAGCCAAAGGACCAGGGTAAATCAGTATAATTCAATTCTATTTCCTTTGTCTCTCTCTCCATCTGCTCCAGCTTGTGTATTTCTCTCCTCCTCCTCCCCCTAAGTATGACATAATTGACATTGCTTCAGATCAGTGGCATAGCCAGATGGCAGATTTTGGGTGGACCAGTAGGCAAAATAGGTGGGTGTAAAATTTCTTCTCTACCCCTACCCACCCCTGCTCTCCACCCCCTACTCCCGGCACCCCTCAGCTCAACTTAAAATATAAATACCTGGTGCAGATCCCCAAGCCCTGCCAGCTGAAGACATCCTCCAAAAGCACCCAGAACATCCTTCTGCCAAGCTCATCAATCAGTGGCAGCATTCCTGACCTGCTTACACTGGCATCCCATGAATGCTTAGTCCTCACACATGCGCCAACTGTCTGCTTCAGCGGCTCAGGAATGCTACCACTGACTTCCAAGCTTGGCAGAAGTCTAGGCACCTTTGGAGAATGCTTTCAGCTGGTGAGGCTTGGGGATCCCCGCCAGTTAACAGCAAGGGTGCACCACTGATGGTAGGCCTGAGCCCACAGTGAAAGTTCCCCTGCCAACCCAGGCCCATCCTTGGCTACGCCACTGCTTCAGATGGAAGACTAATAAGCAGATGCCACTTAGGTTCATGAAGGAGGAGGAGAAGGACCAGCATCTGAAGGCTGACCTAATTTTTTTTTCCTCTTTCACAAAGTTGAATTTATTTCAAGGCAGTTTTTAAGTTCTATATCTGTATGTGCATGTAATTTTCTTATGTACATTCTTTTCTTATCCACTTAGAAGAATTATTGATAGGTGGATTATAAGAAATAAAAGATGATCTCTCCAATGCTCTCTCTGGTAAAATCCTCCACCAGAGCCCCAAGTTTGTCCCTCTCCCTCTCTCTCCTAGCAGGGGCGGGTGCAACACTTTTGAAGTATGTCTGCCAGTATCAGTTTGAAGTCTGAAGCCCAGACCTGTCAAACAAGTGTTAGAGGATTGTGCTGAGCTCATGCTCAAGCACAATTCGCCCACACTTCTACCCCATGATCAGCGATAATTGCGTGCTTAAATTTGTATGCAATTATCTCTGATCATTGGTGCAGTAAAGCCCCGTTCTGTTCCAGCACTATTTTAGAGCGCTGTTTGGAACAGCGCGGGGCTTTTGATCATCTGTCTATGAATGCATGGTGTCAATGAGTCCTGTCACATTATAGATTCTCCTCTTGGGTTCAGATTGCAGGTTCCCACCTGCTGTCAGTATGGAGGAGGGAGGGGATCATGCCAGGCACGGGCTAGGCAGAAGATTATGCCCAGACTTTGGAAGTTTGGGGCCTCTAAAATACAGTTGCCCTGATTCACTCTACCCTAGGGATGATATTGTCAATATCCGTCCTCCCCTGCTAGGTACCTCTATTGGTAACAGCAGCCTGGGTCTTTATTCACAACTATGTCTTGTTTTTTCACATGTTTTGATGTCCTGCTCTCAGCTCAGCCCAATCATCACAGCCAGGGCCGCAAAGAGACTGGGCCGGGCCCGGAAGAAGGCCGCCCCTGGGCCCCCCCCCCTCCCTGAGGTCGCCTCCACCCGCTCCCCTCCGTCCGCCACCGGGCCGGGCCCCTGCACTATATGTAGATCCTTCAAGAGGTAGTGTAATGATTTAGGCTCTACACCTTTTCTGATGTTTTGGTGCCACCTCAGTAAGGCCAAAACACAATCTCTCCACTGCAAAACACTATACACAAACTTGTGCAAAAACCCACTCATAACCTTACCAAACCATAACAGCACTAATTCCAAGGACAGGACGAGCTACAACCTTATGCGTGGAAAGGCAGCGATATAATTACACCGGAATCTAAAACACCAGTACACAACTTAATGAAACAAAAATAAAAACCCAAAAAGGGCTACAAAGGGCTAGCAGAATACTGCACCTTGATCACACATGAAAAACATGACAACAGATATGACACAAGGAACTAGAAATAAACAAAATATAAAGGCAAAATACTGAACTGGAAAGTTACCTCAAGAAGTCAGGCTCGGCATGCAGCAATACTAGAAAAATTGAAACTTACATGAAAAATATCACAGGTGCACATTTCCAAAAGCTGACATATTCCAATTAATAAATTCTGAATAAAATATTTTTTCTACCTTTGTTGTCTGATCAATTAGTTTTTCTATTCGCTTTGGTCTCAGCGTCTTCTGTTTTATGTAGTGTCTTCTTTCCATTTGATATTTTTACTCTCACCATGTCCACCATCCTCCTGTGTCCTTATGTGTCATGTCTACCATCTGTAGCCCTGTCCCTATCCTTCCTCCGGTTTCAGCATCTGCCCTCAAAGTGTTCCGATCCAGCCCTTAAATTCAGCAATTTCCCCTCTATCAATATCCAGTATTTCTCCTCACTCCCTTCCCCTCCATCCATGTGCATCTCCTTCCTGACTTCCCTCCCCTCCATCCATCCATGTCCAGCAACTCTCCATTCTCCCCTGGCCTCTCCTCCATCCACCCATATCCAGTCAATTTCCTGTCTCACCTGCCTCCTCCATTCATCCATCCATGTTCAGCAATTCTCCTCTCTCCCCTGCCCTCCCCTCCTGTCCTGTCCAGCGATCTCTTCTCCCCCCTGCCCTCCCCTCCTGTCTAGCGATCTTAGTTCTCTCCCCCCTGCCCTCCCCTCCTGTCCAGCGATCTCTTCTCTCTCTCCCCCCTGCCCTGCCCTCCTCTCATGTCCAGCGATCTCTTCTCTCTCTCCCCCCTGCCCTGCCCTCCTCTCATGTCCAGCGATCTCTTCTCTCTCTCCCCCTGCCCTCCCCTCCTGTTCAGCGACCTCTTCTCTCTCCCCCCTGCCCTCCCCTCCTGTTCAGCGATCTCTTCTCTCTCCCCCCTGCCCTCCCCTCCCCTCCTGTCCAGCGATCTCTTCTCTCCCCCTGCCCTCCCCTCCTCTCCATGTCCAGTGATCTCTTCTCTCCCCCCTCCTCTCCTCTCCATGTCCAGCGATATCTTCTCTCTCCCCCTGCCCTCCCCTCCTCGTCCAGCGATTTCCTCATCCCCTGCCCTCCCATCCATTGTCCAGCGATTCTCCCTTACCTCCCTCAGCTCCCCGACAGCCCTCCTTGCTCGCCATTTCTTCCTACCCCCCTGCCATTTCTTCCTACCCCCCGTGCACGTTTAACCGTTTTACTTTTCTTCATCTGTCGCCGGCAGCGCTGCCATTCATTCTCACAGGCAGCTCCGCTCCCCTCTGCCACATCCATCTGGCCCTACGTTATATAAACAGAGAGTGCCGGATAGACGCGGCAGAGGGGAGCGGAGCTGCCTGTAAGAATGAATGGCAGTGCTGCCTGTGACGGATAAAGAAAAGAATGCTGCATGCAAGGGACATGCGGCGCAGGGCCCCCCTGGAGGCCCGGGCCCGGGGAATTTTGTCACCCCCCCCACTCCCCCCTGTTCCCCCCTCTCGACGGCCCTGATCACAGCAGCAGTCCATGACCAAGCATCATAAACTGCAGCTTACTCTTGAAATCAGCTCACATGAAATCTAAGTCTGGCACTAACACTACTTCCCCAACCAGAACCCCTTCCAGGAGTGGAAAATACTGCCTCCATGTGGCCAGTGTGAGAAACAGAATCCTAGATAAGGAGGAGAACCCAAGTCTCTCACATGAATGCTTAGCAATGTCATTGAGCCACCAGGCAGATCCCACAATGGGATTCTGACAGAATCAGTGTCACATACTGATCATGTCATTGCTGGTTTGAACCAAGGCAGGCAAATAAGTGGAGATGTCATTAATTATGTGACAACTTGTTCTGTGTTGGCATCCAAAAGGATGCAGCTTTAAAATCTTGTGCAAGCAGTCAGCCAGTCACCACTGTGGACATATTTCAGACCTTTTTGATAAACATTCTTTTCTCCATCTAATCGAGTCCATTGCTGCCTGATTCTTTCAGGATGAGACACCTGTCTCCCCAGGTTTCTACAAAGGTTGATCTCTAAGTTTGCTTCTGCAGAGAGTTTTCTTTAGAAGGTGTTTACATTCCAGAAATATTTTTAAAACTTCCAAAATTCAAAAGGTCATAGGATTGCTTTTTCAAACATTAGTTCTTCTTTGCCTTAGAAAATTTGGGCCTTGGCAGTTTGACTTTGAGAGCCTGAGAGTAGTCTAACCAGAATCAGATGAACTGATTTTAACTACTGGACCTGAACATGTACCCAAATACCTCTCTGCCCCTGTTCCTCTGCCCCCAGCCCTCCCTTTTATTGTGGCACATAAAGGTTTCTATCAGTGTTAATAATGCCTTTGTTTCCACAGAAGAGCCGTGCCACCGCCTCCACCTCCCAGTGCCACGGGAACAGTAGGGGCTGACATCCCACCAGCATCAGGTAGGGACTACAGAATGTACATCTTGTCCTGGTTCTGTCTCCCGTTTTTTTGGATCAGTGGAGCAGGGCAGGCCAAGATAAACTATTGGGTTCTGTTGAAAGGTGTCTGGGTCCTTCATGATTCTGAGTGGTGCAAACCAGGGTTACTCCCCACTCTACACATTTTAACCCATTACAGGGCATGAAAGTACAAGTTAATTGCCCCAAGCACTGTGTTAGGCCTGATACTCCATTTTGGGTCATTAATCTTGTAGACAGGGCTCACTGTCACAGAAACTTCACCTGTGTGTCCTTAACACTCAGGTGTCTCCCTAGTCTACCTGCTGAGGACTCGGACCTGTCACTCAGGTGTCTCCCTAGTCTACCCGCTGAGGACTCGGACCTGTCACTCAGGTGTCTCCCTAGTCTACCCGCTGGGGACTCGGACCTATCACTCAGGTGGTTCCCTAGTCTACCTGCTGAGGACTCGGATCTGTCACTCAGGTGTCTCCCTCGTCTACCTGCTGAAGACTCGGACCTGTCACTCAGGTGTCTCCCTAGTCTACCTGCTGAGGACTCAGACCTGTCACTCAGGTGGTTCCCTAGTCTACCTGCTGAGGACTTGGACGTGTCACTCAGGTGTCTCCCTAGTCTACCTGCTGAGGACTCAGACCTGTCACTCAGGTGGTTCTGTATATCTGCTGAGGACTTGGACGTGTCACTCAGGTATCTCCCTAGTCTACCTGCTGAGGACTCGGACCTGTCACTCAGGTGGTTCTGTATATCTGCTGAGGACTCAGACCTGTCACTCAGGTGTCTCCCTAATCTACCTGCTGAGGACTCGGATCTGTCACTCAGGTGTCTCCCTAGTCTACCTGCTGAAGACTCGGACCTGTCACTCAGGTGTCTCCCTAGTCTACCTGCTGAGGACTCATACCTGTCACTCAGGTGGTTCCCTAGTCTACCTGCTGAGGACTTGGACGTGTCACTCAAGTGTCTCCCTAGTCTACCTGCTGAGGACTCGGATCTGTCACTCAGGTGTCTCCCTAGTCTACCTGCTGAGGACTCGGACCTGTCACTCAGGTGGTTCTGTATATCTGCTGAGGACTCGGACCTGACACTCAGGTGGTTCCCTAGTCTACCTGCTGAGCACTTGGACCTGTCACTCAAGTGTCTCCCTAGTCTACCTGCTGAGGACTCGGACCTGACACTCAGGTGGTTCCCTAGTCTACCTGCTGAGCACTTGGACCTGTCACTCAAGTGTCTCCCTAGTCTACCTGCTGAGGACTCGGACCTGTCACTCAGGTGGTTCCGTATACCTGCTGAGGACTCGGACCTGTCACTCAGGTGTCTCCCTAGTCTACCTGCTGAGAACTGGGACCTGTCACTCAGGTGGTTCCCTAGTCTAACTGCTGGGGACTCGGACCTATCACTCAGGTGGTTCCCTAGTCTACCTGCTGAGGACTGGGACCTGTTACTCAGGTGTCTCCCTAGTCTACCTGCTGAGCACTTGGACCTGTCACTCAAGTGTCTCCCTAGTCTACCTGCTGAGGACTCGGACCTGTCACTCAGGTGTCTCCCTAGTCTACCTGCTGAGAACTCGGATCTGTCACTCAGGTGTCTCCCTAGTCTACCTGCTGAGCACTTGGACCTGTCACTCAAGTGTCTCCCTAGTCTACCTGCTGAGGACTCGGACCTGTCACTCAGGTGTCTCCCTAGTCTACCTGCTGAGAACTGGGACCTGTCACTCAGGTGGTTCCCTAGTCTAACTGCTGGGGACTCGGACCTATCACTCAGGTGGTTCCCTAGTCTACCTGCTGAGGACTGGGACCTGTTACTCAGGTGGTTCCCTAGTCTACCTGCTGAGAACTCGGATCTGTCACTCAGGTGTCTCCCTAGTCTACCTGCTGAGCACTTGGACCTGTCACTCAAGTGTCTCCCTAGTCTACCTGCTGAGGACTCGGACCTGTCACTCAGGTGTCTCCCTAGTCTACCTGCTGAGAACTCGGATCTGTCACTCAGGTGTCTCCCTAGTCTACCTGCTGAGCACTTGGACCTGTCACTCAAGTGTCTCCCTAGTCTACCTGCTGAGGACTCGGACCTGTCACTCAGGTGTCTCCCTAGTCTACCTGCTGAGGACTCAGACCTGTCACTCAGGTGTCTCCCTAGTCTACCTGCTGAGGACTCGGATCTGTCACTCAGGTGTCTCCCTCGTCTACCCGCTGGGGACTCGGACCTATCACTCAGGTGGTTCCCTAGTCTACCTGCTGAGGACTCATACCTGTCACTCAGGTGGTTCCCTAGTCTACCTGCTGAGGACTTGGACGTGTCACTCAAGTGTCTCCCTAGTCTACCTGCTGAGGACTCGGACCTGTCACTCAGGTGGTTCTGTATATCTGCTGAGGACTCAGACCTGTCACTCAGGTGGTTCCCTAGTCTACCTGCTGAGGACTCGGACCTGACACTCAGGTGGTTCCCTAGTCTACCTGCTGAGCACTTGGACCTGTCACTCAAGTGTCTCCCTAGTCTACCTGCTGAGGACTCGGACCTGTCACTCAGGTGGTTCCGTATACCTGCTGAGGACTCGGACCTGTCACTCAGGTGTCTCCCTAGTCTACCTGCTGAGAACTGGGACCTGTCACTCAGGTGGTTCCCTAGTCTAACTGCTGGGGACTCGGACCTATCACTCAGGTGGTTCCCTAGTCTACCTGCTGAGGACTGGGACCTGTTACTCAGGTGGTTCCCTAGTCTACCTGCTGAGAACTCGGATCTGTCACTCAGGTGTCTCCCTAGTCTACCTGCTGAGGACTCGGACCTGTCACTCAGGTGTCTCCCTAGTCTACCTGCTGAGGACTCGGACCTGTCACTCAAGTGTCTCCCTAGTCTACCTGCTGAGGACTCGGACCTGTCACTCAAGTGTCTCCCTAGTCTACCTGCTAAGACCTGTCACTCAGGTGTCTCCCTAGTCTACCTGCTGATGGCTCAGAACTGTGTTTGGAGAAGGACCTGTCACCCATCTGTGTTACTGAATACATTTTTACCAATTCACAAAATATTTTTTACACTTGTATTTGCAAGAAGACAGCAAGTGGATGCCGTCAACATATCTCTGCCTAGGAGGTGCACCCTTCTTTCTTATAGGGCCTGAAGGAAAGATTTGTTTAATTTTGTGGCTGAAGCAGTCTAGATGTAGTTGAAATTTTAGTTAGGTGCCAGTGTAAATGCGAAAGGAAGTTTCTATGTCTCTAAGGAGAGCCACAGATGAAAAATAGGAAGAGATCGAGAGGGAGGGAGGGAGATAGGAGGGTGCCCACCTAGAAACTAGTGGGAGAGGTGAAGAGTAGCTCAGAGTCTAAGGACTTTGTCTTGCCTGTTCTAGAACTATAGATATATATTTATTTATTTTATTTTTGTTACATTTGTACTCTGTGCTTTCCCGCTCATGGCAGGCTCAATGCGGCTTACATGGGGCAATGGAGGGTTAAGTGACTTGCCCAGAGTCACAAGGAGCTGCCTGTGCCTGAAGTGGGAATCAAACTCAGTTCCTTAGTTCCCCAGGACCAAAGTCCACCACCCTAACCACTAGGCCACTCCTCCACTATATTTTGGGAGGAGGGGTAATCACCTAATCTAGGTGTTTTGACTTAGATACATGGGTCAATATTCAGTCCTTTATTGAGGAACATTCAAATGACGCGACACAGCTGCCGTGTTTCGGCGCAGAAGCGCCTCTGTATGGAGTCTTATGAATGAGGTAACCTGGCGTTTCCTTGTTGCACAATATAAATACAAGAAATAGTGCTCAGTAAAAAAAAAATCCCAAGAAATGCCGATAAACCTGGAGTCCCACATGGATGGGGTGTTTGTTTGGGGAAGACCAGTCGGGAGGAGAAATTTTGCTGTTACCTTCTGGATCGTTGGGCCAGGTTCGGATCAGTTCGAGATGGTTGTATTCCTCTCACTACGCTGTTGTTGTGGTCGATGAGAGTCTGTAGTGGTCGGTCAGCGCGTGTTCTCCTCTCTCCGCCTTTTCAATCTCTGTCGTTCCGTTCTCGACTCCTCTGTCCACCGCTCCACCGGATCGACAGTGCTCAGCTGTTAGCGCGTACTTCTCTCTCTCCACTGCTTCGCTCGAGTCGGCGGGCGATCAGCTGTTCCTCTCCTGGTTGCTCGGTGTTTCCTCGTCGCGGGTCATGCACGGTGTCTGCTTGAGGGTTGGAGGGTTGTTATCGGCCTTTAAAGGGCAGTGGTTACCAGGGGACAGGTCGGCGGGGCGTCTCGGTTGTTTCCCTGTCCTCCCCCACGTGTGGGGACTGGTCTCCCCGCGTTACACGGTCCTCCCCAGCCGCCAGTGGTAGCAACGTGGGAGAGGGTCAATTTACCTCTCTGTCTCCTGTGCTGTTGGGGATCAGTTCTTCCCGATTCGCGGCCACGAGGTAGGTCTGCAGGATCCATGGTCAGTCCCCAACGTTGTCTCGCTCACACTGGGAGCTCGCGGGGTGTGCCGGTGATTTCTTGTTTTCGGCTGTGTCTTTCTTTCACTGTTCACATAATGGGACGTTCCGTCCGGGTTGTGCAGTGAGCAGTTTTTTGATCGGGTTTGCTGGCGCTTTGGAAGGCTGCGTGGTCAGTAGATTAGCAGGTCGGCTGGCTCAATTGGAGGTTGCCGTTCCTATCGTCCGACCACTGGTTCGATGTAGACCTTTTATCGGTTCACCTGGGCTCCGACTGGGTCAGCTGCCGTTTCCCGCAGTTTGTAACTAAAACTGAAATTTACACTTCTGGTCCAGTCACTGATATTGCTGAAGTTAGACTATTGTAATCATATATTTTTGAAAAGTTTGAAGCATAAGTTAAAAAGGCATCAGACAATACAGAATCCTACGGTGCATCTGATCTTCTCTCAGGTTACTTTGTAAGATTGCATTGGCTTCCTAGAGAGGCCAGAGTTTGTTTGTTTGTTTGTTTGTTTGTTTTTTTATATAAAACGTTAGATGGGGCTACTCCCATCTAACGTTGGATAATTTTCAGTTCACAGCTCTGTCCAGGAATAGAAAACTTACTAACAAGTCTCCTTTTGGTTTCCCTTCTGTAAACACATATGCACAAACATTTACACACGTAAATGTAAACATGCAAACACTTACACATATGCAAACACTTACACATATAAATTTAAACACTTACACGTGTAAATGTAAACCTTTAAACACATGCTCGAACACTTACACACACTCAAACACTTACATGTAATTGTAAACATGTAAACTCTTACACAAACACACATGTAAATGTAAACATGCAAACACTTGCATATGCACATATACATAAATGTAAATATGTAAACATTCATATGCAAACATATGTAAACATGTAAACTGCATATGCACAAACACACATATAACATGTGTAAACATGTAAACAGTGCATATGCAAATACACATGTACATATAAACACTTACATATGCACAAACTCTCAAACATGTAAATATGCAACTTAGAATTTAATTGTACCATGTTAAAGAATATATATAGTGAATTGTGTGCATAAATCTTAATTAATGCCAATTAGTTATACACATTGTTACAGAATATGCTTCTATTTCTGTGTGGAAATTAAGGCACCATATATAGAATTCTGGAGTTATACAGAACCCAGCCCTTAGTTAAGGCTAATCAGAACCTGCTAATTGGATAACACTTCCATCCTTCCACATATGATTGTCAACATATAAATGCTTACGTATGGACAAACACACATGTAAGTGTAAACATGTAAACAACCGCATATGCACACACATGTAGATGTAACATGTAAACACTTGCATATGCAATAACACACATGTATATGTAAACATAAACACACATGCATAAGCATATGCAAATGTAAACACACATGTAAGCAATTACACATGTAAATGTGAACAAACATACATGCACAATTATACATGTAAATGTAAATATGTACACACTTACACATGGAAATATAAACATGTAAACACTTACACATGTGCAAACACTGGCTGCCAATAGATGCTAGAGTTTAATTTAAAATATTGGTCTTCCTTTAATAGGAATATTTACATGTTGGGCTTTCCTACAGTTCGCAAAGTAAAAGCATACGACCCTTGCAATCTTCTTTAACATATCAAGCTGCCTGTATCTGAAATCCTCTAGTTTTTTTTCTCTCGGGCAAATGGGATATTATTTTTTGTTTAGGAGACCATTAAAGACCATTCTTTTCTGGGTGTATTTTTCCTGATCTATGAACTTTGTACTCATCTTGCAGTATTGTGATTATCTATTGTAAAAGCTGTTTGGAGAATGGTCCTTCTTTTCACTGTTACCTGTTTTGAGCTTGTCGGTTGTAGCAGACTATAAGATTCCAATGTAATGTAAAAACCCTCATCAGTACCCCACAATTTAGGCACACACATTTGCAACAGGTCTGTGGCTCAGGTAAATGTTCGCATGCGACATTGATGTGCATAACTTACCGCATTCTGTAAGTTACACTGAACTGTTATCCCCACCCATGCCCTTCCCCTGTGTATTAATGGGGGTAATATGTCCCCTAGGTTCTGGCTGATACTGCAGAGAGAACTCAGAGAAGGCTTTTACCAATTCCATCTGACTCCAATCATTCCAATTTATGATTTCTGTTCAGTACCCAGCAGCAATGGACCAGCCATGTCACTGAGTAGTGCAGAAATCTCTAAAGGTGCTTACTATGATCTTTTAACCCTGGCAGAGACGTGCACTTCTCTCACCAGACCAAAAGACAGTCAAGAGGTGATATATTCTAGTTACCCTTCTTCATACCTATACCAGATCTCATGTATTGTTGCAGATTCCCTATAAATAGAAATAAAGAGAGTGAGAAACAGATTCATTTAGAGGATTGTTTATTACTTACCAAAGCCAGGTTACATATGAAGCATTGACTATAAGAATATAGAAATATATTCTCAGGGGAGACCTCTCCAGCAGAGTGACGCCCAGGTCGAACTCTTGCCTACAACTCTCCCGTACATATCAGCTGTCAGTCATTTATATTCCCTTTATTAACATTGAGCCCTATTACCCCCCCCCCCCCCTAAAAAAACTGTTTTACCCAGATGGCACAAGACTAACTGCAGATTTTGATATTTTTACTCTGGAAAAATCCCCCCACCTTTTTCCAACAGATGGCCAACTGTCTTTGACCACAAATGTTCTTTCTTACTTCTGCTTTTCCCATGCACCTGCCATAAGGTTCTTCTGAGCTATTTCTGTTTCATAATTCCCAACTGACAATTGTGCCAGTTAGAAATTTCTGTTAATAGCTGGCCCTCGATTTCAATTAAAAACTTACTTGACCTGTCTTTCCCAGCAGCCTTTAAGGCTGGGCCAAGCTTTTCCAGCAGGTCCCAAGCTGGGTAGTAGGCCGCAGGCTATACTATATTTATACACCTGTGAACCATAACAATTACATATTAAGCCTTTTGAATGCATCATTAAAGACTAGTGGTTAAGTGCACTAGTTTAGTTAACAAAGAATATAACAGTAGCTATACTGCGACAGACCGAAGGTCCATCAAGCCCAGTATCCTGTTTCCAACAGTGGCCAATCCAGGTCACAAGTACCTGGAAAGATCCTAGTACAGTAAAACAGACTTTATGCTGCTTGGCCTAGATATAAACAGTGGATTTTCCCAAGTCCATCTTAATAATGGCTTATGGACTTTTCATTTTTAAAACCCTGCTAAGCTAACTGCTTTTACTACATTCTGTGGCAACAGATTCCAGAGTTTGATTACACATTGAGTGAAGAAATGTTTTGTCCAGTTTGTTTTAAATTTACTACTTAGTAGTTACATTGTGTGCCCCCTAGTCCTAATATTTTTGGAGAGTAAACAAGTGATTCATGTTTATTTAATCTTGATATACTGCTTAGCCAAAAAAGCTGTCAGCGGCTTACATTATATAAAAACAATAATAATACAAAACATACAAATAAGAATGCCATAGTCAAATAGGAAAGATTATATCACACACAGAAAACAATAAAATATGACGCTGTAATTCTACTATATAATCAAAAGACATAAACCTTGCAGAGCTCTACATCTCTGGTACTCTGAAAGCCTGGGGAAAAAATGCGTTTTTAGCAAATCCCTTGAACTTAATCAAGGTTGGTTCCATTCGTAATGGGAGTGGCAACTGGTTGCAAAGACCAAAAAAAGCCACCTTCATGAGTCACCTTCCACTGTGGTTGGCAGTACTCTTTGAATGTAAGCAGGGAAGGGCACTTACAGAATGAGGGGGACATAATTTGGTCCCCTCCCCACCTGGCCGCAGTCACTTATTTCCATCCTCCTGCCCTCCACCCATTTTTTTGTTTTGTTTGGATGCTGTATTATGCAGGATGGTTGCATTGTTTTCTGAGTTATTGTGATCTGTCCTGTCTTATTTTTGACGTACTTTTCCCTTTTTCTTTTATAATTTTTGTAAATTGCTGAGATTTGGTTTTTCCATAATTTGGTGATCAATCAAACCCCTGAGTTACCCCATCAATACTGCTATCGTGCCCTTATCATCCCTAAAGTTTTCTTTCTCATTCGCATAACCAACCCATGCTGAAAAGATCTTGTAAATTCAAAGAAAACATAAAATGCATTCTTTAGCTTGCTACAATTTAAACATTGTTAAATATGCCTGCTTTTTCTGAATTCTTTTTCAGCTGAGGTGTTGGTGTTTCAAGTTTACGACATAATCTAGTCCCCATCCCATCCCCATGTTATTAATGACTGTTGTCACCAGTACCTGCAGATACCTGTGGATTTCCCATTGTCCCTCCACTGCTGTCTTGGTATATTTTTCCCATTTAAAGAGACAGGAACCAATAGAAATTTGAGAGGCTCTTGCCAGGTTGAACTACAATGTGCTGCCGAATATCCTCCATCCTTAGCCTGCACAGCCCCTGGGATTAGGGCTGAGGAGGTACTGGGATGGAATCAGAGTGCAACCGAGGGTTATACGGGCATCCCTCTCTCCCTTGGTATGTTTGTGACTGCTTGATTGATAATCTAGCCTGTATTTTATGGCAGTGGTTCCCAGACCTGGTCCTGGAGCCACCCCAGCCAGTCAGGTTTTCAGGATATCCACAATGAATATTCATGAGAGAGATTTGCATAGAGTGGAAGTAGTGCATGCAAATCTCTCTTGTGAATATTCATTGTGGGTGTGCTGAAAACCTGACTAGCTACGGTGCTTCCAGGACCAGGTCTGGGAGCCACTGCGTTATGGAATTCCTCTTCCTGTTTTTAATATTTTGATTGTCCATCACTCTGATTTGCTGTATGATAAGGGCAGTTTTATCAAATCTCAATAAACATAAAAATAAACACCAGTGCCCGCAAAGCTAACTGGGCATGTTGGATGGCATAAACTACTACTACTACTACTTAACATTTCTAAAGCGCTACTAGGGTTACACAGCGCTGTACAATTTAACATAGAAGGAGCTTACAATCTAAAGGACACGTGAACAGTCAGTCTGATAGGGGCAGTCAAATTGGGGCAGTCTGGATTTCCTGAAAAAGTTAGGTGCCGAACGCAGCATTGAAGAGGTGGGCTTTAAGCAAAGACTTGAAGATGGGCAGGGAGGGGGCTCGGGAAGGTTGTTCCAAGCATAGGGTGAGGCGAGGCAGAATGAGCGGAGCCTGGAGTTGGCGGTGGTGGAGAAGGGTAATGAGTCTTTATGCCTAGTTAGCCATGCGGGCATAGTTCTGAATATTGGCCATACCTGGAAAGCTTCCAGATATTTGGTGCCAAGCAAGGATGGGCCTGGTGCTGGATATCTGGATTTAATTTAGCTGGAAATGGTCAGTGTTGAAAGAAACACTAACTGTCACTGGCTAAATATTGATCCTTATGTTACTGTGGATGTTGATATTGAAAAGATTACTCTGCTGATCTTTAGGGGTTAGCCAGATGAATCATCGGGGTTGAAAATCTCTTCCCTGCTCGCCATATACAGAGAGGCCTGTCTGGAGGCATTCCCAGGGCGCAGTAAAGTTCTTTGCCCTCGACACTGGTATTCACCACTGACACTGTTACGTGTGCATCTGTGTCTGGTCAAGGTAGAAAGCTATCCTAAAGTAAGGCAGAAAGCAATGCACACAAATCTTTATTTGACAACGTTCAGCAGGAGACTTACCTGGGTAAATCCTAAATATAAGACTAGAATTGTCTGTATAAGTTTATGCGGCTAATCTATTTAACTCTGTTAGTGTTTTTCTAGCTACACAATCATTGATCTGTGACTGTAAAGTGCTGCTTGTGCTTTCCAGATAAATAAGCTAACATTTTTCTTTCTCTTTTCAGAATACTATGATATGACGGAAGGGGAGCTATAAATCAACCACTCTCACATTATAATTAAATATTTTATCCACTGCACTGTTGTGTGTTACTTGTAGTTTTAAGCAGGGCCGCCGAGAGGGGGGGACAAAAGTCCCCGGGCCCGTGCCTCCGGAGGGGGCCCGTGCCTCCGGAGGGGGCCCGGCGACACCGCAGTCCGACGCGTCCTCCCTCCGTCGCTCCCAGCACTAACCTTAAATGCCTCCTTTCACCACGTTCGCAGCAGCAGGGCAGGCCACTCCTTCCTTCCGTGTCCCGCCCTCGCCTGACGTAACGTCCACGAGGGCGGGGCACGGAAGGAAGGAGAGTTCTGCCCTGCTGCTGCTTGCTGCGAAGGTGAAAGGAGGCGTTTAAGGTTAGTGCAGGGCCCAGCCCAGTAGCGGGTGGAGGGGGGGCCCGGCGGCGATGACGACGACGACCTCGGGTGGTGGGGGGCCCGGGGGCGGCCTTGTCCCGGACCCGGCTCTCGGCGGCCCTGGTTTAAGGGAGACTTTGTATGGGTTCTGCTTGACTGTGGCAGTGATGTGGTGCAGATACAAGGTTATGTCGGTGGGGTTTCTAGGTCACCCCCGCCCCCAGTCCAGAACAGGTGCAGTGAGAGGACTTCCAGAGAGCGAGAGATCTTCACTGGTAAGAATTTGCTGGGAAATTGTTTTTAAGCTTGTGGAAAGGTAGAATCAAATAGGGACTGTATTTTAAGTTACTCTGCTCACTCAGCAAAGGAAATTAAATATTGTATGTTAAGGAAGGCCTTGAATCAAATAGACTGAAAATTTTGCAGCACACAAAACACATCTTGGGAATCCCTATGGATTGAAATTCCATGTGTTAAGGGAAACAGGACACTGATAGGAGTGCAGCACAATCCACCTGGCCAGGATGAACGGACAGATGTAGAAATGTTATCAGGAATTAGGGAGGCTAACAAACTGGGGAACATAATAATAATAATTGGTGATTTTAATTACCCCCGATATTGACTGGGTAAATGTAACCTTAGGGCATGCTGGGGAGGTAAAATTCCTTGATAACATCAAGGACTGCTTTATGGAGCAGCTGGTACAGGACCCAACAAGAGGAGGAAAAATTCTAGACCAAGTCCTTAGTGGAGCGCATGATCTGGTGTGGGAGGTAATGGTGCTGGGGCCGCTTGATAATAGTGATCATAATATGATCGGATTTGATATTAGCTTTGGAGTAAATATAAACAGGAAATCCAATATGTTAGCATTTAACTTTAAAAAAGCAGACTATGATAAAATGAGAAGAATGGTGAAAATAAAACTTACAGAAGCAGCTGCGAGGGTGAAAAATTTACATCAGGGGTGGATGCTGTTCAGAAATACCATCCTGGAATCCCAGGCCAAATACATTCTGCGTATTAAAAAAGGACTTGGGAAAAATCCACAATTCCAGGAATAACATGTATAGAATGTTTGTACGTTTGGGAAGTTTGCCAGGTGCCTTTGGCCTGGATTGGCCGCTGTCGGGGACAGGATGATGGGCTCCTGCGCCCGATCTGCTGAACGCCTGTGGAGGAAATCTCGTACCCATTCAGATTTCCTTCATTACAAATTCATGCTATCCTCCTTCCAGTCCTCCCTTTTCCTTGCCAAACAGGACTATTACACCCAATTGACCAATTCTCTCAGCGCCAACCCTCGTCGTCTCTTCGCCACCCTTAACTCCCTCCTCAAAGTGCCCTCCGCTCCCACCCCCCCCCCTCACTCTCATCTCAATCACTGGCTGACTACTTCCACGACAAGGTGCAAAAGATCAACCTTGAGTTCACTACCAAGCCACCTCTTCCTCTTCACCCTTCAACCCTCTCCCTCAACCAACCAACCTAGGCCTCTTTCTCCTCCTTTCCTGATATCACCGAGGAGGAAACCGCCCGCCTTCTTTCCTCCTCGAAATGCACCACTTGTTCCTCTGATCCCATCCCCACCAACTTACTTAACACCATCTCTCGTACTGTCACCCCCTCCGTCATATCCTCAACCTCTCTCTCTCCACTGCAACTGTCCCTGACACCTTCAAGCATGCCGTAGTCACACCTCTCCTCAAAAAACCATCACTTGACCCTACCTGTCCCTCCAACTACCGCCCCATCTCCCTCCTACCCTTCCTCTCCAAAATACTTGAGCGTGCTGTTCACAGCCGCAGCCTTGATTTTCTCTCCTCGATCCGCTTCAATCCGGTTTTCGCCCTCTACACTCGACAGAAACAGCACTCTCTAAAGTCTGTAATGACCTGTTCCTTGCCAAATCCAGAGGCCACTACTCCATCCTCATCCTCCTTGATCTATCCGCCACTTTTGACACTGTCAGTCATGATGTACTTCTTGCCACACTGTCCTCATTTGGGTTCCAGGGTTCTGTCCTCTCCTGGTTCTCCTCATATCTCTCCCACCGCACCTTCAGAGTACACTCTCATGGATCTTCCTCCACCCCCATCCCGCTCTCTGTTGGAGTTCCCCAGGGATCTGTCCTTGGACCCCCTTCTTTTTTCAATCTACACCTCTTCCCTGGGCTCACTGATCTCATCTCATGGTTTCCAGTATCATCTTTATGCTGATGACACCCAGCTGTATCTCTCCAAGGTATCGGACTGCTTATCCGACATTGCTGCCTGGATGTCCAACCGTCACCTGAAACTGAACATGTCCAAGACCGAGCTTATCGTCTTTCCACCAAAACCCACTTCTCCTCTTCCTCCGCTCTCTATCTCAATTGATGGCACCCTCATCCTCCCCATCTCATCTGCCCGCAACCTCGGAGTCATCTTTGACTCCTCCCTCTCCTTCTCTGCGCATATCCAGCAGATAGCCAAGACCTGTCGCTTCTTCCTCTTTAACATCAGCAAAATTCGTACTCTCGTCCACGCTCTCATTACCTCTCGCCTTGACTACTGCAACCTACTCCTCACCGGCCTCCCACTTAGCCATCTATCCCCCCTTCAATCCGTTCAGAACTCTGCTGCACGTCTTATATTCTGCCTGAACCGATATACTCATATCACCCCTCTCCTCAGGTCACTTCACTGGCTTCCAATCAGATACCGCATACAGTTCAAGCTTCTCCTTCTTACCTACAAATGCACTCAGTCTGCAGCCCCTCATTACCTCTCTACCCTCATTTCCCCTTACGTTCCCGCCCGTAACCTCCGCTCACAGGACAAATCCCTCCTCTCAGTACCCTTCTCCACCACTGCCAACTCCAGGCTCCGCTCATTCTGCCTCACCTCACCCTATGCTTGGAATAAACTTCCTGAGCCCTTACGCCAAGCCCCTTCCCTTCCCATCTTCAAATCTTTGCTCAAAGCCCACCTGTTCAATGTTGCTTTCGGCACCTAACCTTTATACCTTTCAGTAAATCTAGACTGCCCCTATTTGACTGACTGTACATTTGTCCTTTAGATTGTAAGCTCCTTGAGCAGGGACTGTCCTTCTATATTAAATTGTACAGCGCTGCATAACCCTAGTAGCGCTTTAGAAATGTCTAGTAGTAGTAGTAGTAGCTCAGTGGACCCTTGGTCTTTTCCCAGTGTGGCATTACTTATGTACTTATGAGGACGGAAAACCAAACGACAGCCGGAATGGTTAAAAAGTGAGGTGAAGGAACATAGTAGATGACGGCAGAAAAGGACCTGCACGGTCCATCCAGTCGGCCCAACAAGGTACAGTGGTGGAAATAAGTATTTGATCCCTTGCTGATTTTGTAAGTTTGCCCACTGACAAAGACATGAGCAGCCCATAATTGAAGGGTAGGTTATTGGTAACAGTGAGAGATAGCACATCACAAATTAAATCCGGAAAATCACATTGTGGAAAGTATATGAATTTATTTGCATTCTGCAGAGGGAAATAAGTATTTGATCCCCCACCAACCAGTAAGAGATCTGGCCCCTACAGACCAGGTAGATGCTCCAAATCAACTCGTTACCTGCATGACAGACAGCTGTCGGCAATGGTCACCTGTATGAAAGACACCTGTCCACAGACTCAGTGAATCAGTCAGACTCTAACCTCTACAAAATGGCCAAGAGCAAGGAGCTGTCTAAGGATGTCAGGGACAAGATCATACACCTGCACAAGGCTGGAATGGGCTACAAAACCATCAGTAAGACGCTGGGCGAGAAGGAGACAACTGTTGGTGCCATAGTAAGAAAATGGAAGAAGTACAAAATGACTGTCAATCGACAAAGATCTGGGGCTCCACGCAAAATCTCACCTCGTGGGGTATCCTTGATCATGAGGAAGGTTAGAAATCAGCCTACAACTACAAGGGGGGAACTTGTCAATGATCTCAAGGCAGCTGGGACCACTGTCACCACGCAAACCATTGGTAACACATTACGACATAACGGATTGCAATCCTGCAGTGCCCGCAAGGTCCCCCTGCTCCGGAAGGCACATGTGACGGCCCGTCTGAAGTTTGCCAGTGAACACCTGGATGATGCCGAGAGTGATTGGGAGAAGGTGCTGTGGTCAGATGAGACAAAAATTGAGCTCTTTGGCATGAACTCAACTCGCCGTGTTTGGAGGAAGAGAAATGCTGCCTATGACCCAAAGAACACCGTCCCCACTGTCAAGCATGGAGGTGGAAATGTTATGTTTTGGGGGTGTTTCTCTGCTAAGGGCACAGGACTACTTCACCGCATCAATGGGAGAATGGATGGGGCCATGTACCGTACAATTCTGAGTGACAACCTCCTTCCCTCCGCCAGGGCCTTAAAAATGGGTCGTGGCTGGGTCTTCCAGCACGACAATGACCCAAAACATACAGCCAAGGCAACAAAGGAGTGGCTCAGGAAGAAGCACATTAGGGTCATGGAGTGGCCTAGCCAGTCACCAGACCTTAATCCCATTGAAAACTTATGGAGGGAGCTGAAGCTGCGAGTTGCCAAGCGACAGCCCAGAACTCTTAATGATTTAGAGATGATCTGCAAAGAGGAGTGGACCAAAATTCCTCCTGACATGTGTGCAAACCTCATCATCAACTACAGAAGACGTCTGACCGCTGTGCTTGCCAACAAGGGTTTTGCCACCAAGTATTAGGTCTTGTTTGCCAGAGGGATTAAATACTTATTTCCCTCTGCAGAATGCAAATAAATTCATATACTTTCCACAATGTGATTTTCCGGATTTAATTTGTGATGTGCTATCTCTCACTGTTACCAATAACCTACCCTTCAATTATGGGCTGCTCATGTCTTTGTCAGTGGGCAAACTTACAAAATCAGCAAGGGATCAAATACTTATTTCCACCACTGTAAACTCATATGTGCTACTTTTTGTGTTACCTTACCTTGATTTGTATCTGCCATTTAGAGCTAAAAGAAAATCCTTCAGAAAATGGAAGAAGGAACCGACTGAAAATAAAAAGAAACAGCATAAGGAACGTCAAGTCAAATGCAAAGCGCTGATAAGGAAGGGTATGAGGGACTTCGAAAAAAAGATTGCGTTGGAGGCACAAAACACATAGGAGCCAATATTCAGTTAGACTGGCTAATTCCCTTGGTCGATGCTAAGACCGGATATTCAATGCCGGGCCGTTTCCAGCAACAGAGCTTGCCTGTCCCTCACTGGCAGGGCTGTAGGTGGAGGACTCTGACTCAGCTTAGAGGGAACAGTGTCCAAGGAAGTTTCACACACATATAAATACTATTAAAACATGTAGGGCCCAATATTCAGCCAGCGATTTTTCTGTCCGCTGCCGGCGTTAAACTCAGATATTCAGTGCTGGACTGTTCATTGAATATTTGGGTTTATTTGGCAACTAAAAAGTTAACCTTTTATGCCAATATACAGCACTAACCGGTTAACTTTTTAGCGGTCAAAGGTAGGTCTGATATTTTAGCGGCCTATTTTGACCACTCAACATAGCCGGTTTGGCGCTGAATATCTGTGTCTTTCCATATCATCAAGCAGATCAATAGATTGGTGGGTTGTGTCCATCTACCAGCAGGTGGAGATAGAGAGCAATCTTTTGCCTCCCTATATGTGGCCATGTGCTGCTGGAAACTCCTCAGTATGTTCTCTATCTCAGCAGGTGGTGGTCACACAGCAGCAGCTCTGGCTAGGTCTCCAAGCCTAATTGCTTAGGTTTTGTTGAGTGCAGGGGCGTATCTGCGTGGGGCCACAGGGGCCTGGGCCCCCGCAGATTTCGCCCTGGACCCCCCTACCACAGACCCTCTCCACCTCCACCTCCCCCTGCCGCCCGCCCGCCACTAACCCGTCGCCGATCTTTGCTGGCGGGGGACCCCAAGCCCCAGCCAGCCGAAGTCCTCTCTTCCGTGCAGGATGCAAGTTTCAACGCTTCCTGTTCTTCTGAGTCTGACGTCCTGCACGTACAACGTGCAGAACGTCAGACTCAGAATTTGGAATTCAGTCTGTACGTGCAGGACGTCAGACTCAGAAGAACAGGAAGCGTTGAAACTTGCAGCGGCGCAGCCTGCATGGAAGAGAGGACCTCGGCTGGTGGGGGGTTGGGGTCCCCCGCCAGCAAAGGTAAGTGACAGCAGCGGGGGAGGGTGTCATTGGTGGCGAGGGGGGGGTCCGGAAATGGCGGGGGGGGGGGGATCGGTGGCGCCGGGGGGGGGGGGCTAAAATGTGCCCCCTTCCTCTGGCTCTGGCCCCCCCTACCGCCCGAGTCCAGATACGCCCCTGGTTGAGTGCCTGGGGTTGAGGGCTCTTCTTGAGCAAGTGAAACCTGGTGGTTCCAGGTTCCTCCTTTTCTCCCCCCTCCTGCTGGCTCCTTAAAAAAAAAAAAAACAGAAAAAAAACCGAAAGCGATTTGAAGGAACAGCATTCCTTGCAGCTGCTCACTGGGACACCATTTCGTTGCAGCTCGCAGCAAGAAGCAGGTAATTTTACCTTTTACTAGCGGGCAGGGGGTTCCCCGAATGTTCTCCACGTGGCTAATGGCGTCAGATGGCAAGGGCGTGAAAAAGCGCTCCCCGGACCGCGTGCGTGCATCTAGCGGGGAAGCGCGGGGATCGGAGGCAGAGATGCCTTTTTTGGGCACCTTTCCGGAGTTTGGCGAGTTAGCTGGTTTTTCCTCCGGTTCAGCGTTTTTTCCCGCCTTAGGCGCCCATCCCCCGATGGCCGCCCTTCCGGTTTTGGCCGGCTACGCTGCTCGGACGGCTTCTTCTTTGGCCGCCCTCAAGGTGGGAGACAGTAAAAGGATGGCCGCCCTTGACTTGGGCGGCGGTAAAAAGTTGGCAAAATTGAAGTGCCATTCTTCCCGCACGGCTCCTTTGCGGAGTGACGCGACGGACGCCATTTTGGATGCGTAGCGCGCCTCTCCCCCGCTCTTGGGAGTGCAGGTTGAGAGTGCCTCTAGGGCCATGGCCCAGGCTGCAGAGGTGCACAGACTGGGGGGTTTCTCCCCTGAGTTCATTTTGCTGCTGCATCAGGCCTTTCTTCTGCAAAACGCTGCTCCTGCTCCCCTTTCTGACAAGGGTGATGTGGCTTCTATGATCAAACGCCCTCGGGTGGATCTCCAGGCCCTAGGGGACTCTGTCTCCTCTGATGTGGATGAGGGCAGCCGCGTCTCTGAGTTCTCCCAAAGGTCCTTACGCGATTCTTTGGAGCATGGAGCGGATGACCCCTCTGCAGCACGGCTGTTTCGCTCAGAGGATTTGCCCAACCTGTTAGTGCAGGCCATGAACATTTTAAACATTTCCTTTACGGAGGAAGGCTCTCCCTTAGCCTCGGCAGGCTCAGCTATTATGCTGGGAACTAAGCGTCTGCCTAGAACCTTCCACATTCATGAAACCATGCAGGCTTTAATTTAGGCTCAATGGGATGCCCCTAAAGCGAGCCTTAAAGTAGCCAAGGCCATGTCCCGTCTGTACCCTCTGCCTGAGGGTGAACGGGAGGCCTTTCTCTGGCCCACAGTGGACTCTTTAATCACTGCGGTGACTAAGAAGACGGCTCTGCCGGTGGAAGGTGGCACTGCCCTGAAGGACGCTCAGGACAGGAGATTGGAGGCGGCCTTAAAGTCAGAGGGCGGGGCCTGTAACGAGCCCCCTCTCTCTAAGCCAAACGAAACCACCTTCCCACAGGGTCGTCGCCCCCGCAACCCCCCTTGAAGTCGCAGCCCCCACAACCCTACCTCTTGGTCGCAGGCGCTCCACATACAGAGCCCCCCTCCAGCCACCCATGTCCAGCAACCCTCCTCTCTCCCCTGCCTCCCCGCGACCCTCCTCTCTCCCCTGCCTCCCCTCCACCCACCCACGTCCAGCAACCCTCCTCTCCCCCTGCAGCCACCCATGTCCAGCGACCCTCCTCTCCCCCTGCCCCAGCCTTGCCTGCCCGCTGCTGGCGCTGACCCTCCCCCGCTGCCGGATCACTGTTCAAAATGGCTGCCGAGACTTACAAGGGCTGTTTCTGGCTGGTTAAATCACTTTGAATATCGACACCATGAATTTTATTTTGAATATGTTGGGGCCAATATTCAGACCGTGGAAGGTAGCCGGGCTGCCCTCCGGGGGGGGGGGGGGGGGGGGGGGGGGTCCAGGGGCAGAGTCAACCGTTGGCTGGATAAGTGCTGATATTCAGATTAACTAGATAAATAGGACCACATGAAACACAGTCCTATCTTTACACGGTAGCACATAGCCACTAAGTTCTGAATATCGACTTAACGGCTGGTTCCAGAGTCCATATAAAGTGGATATTCAGTGGCAAAGCCCGGACATTACCAGCATTCAATATCCAGGAACAATGCCAGCAGCAGTCAGCAAAACGCTCATCACTACTGGCTGAATATTTACACCAATGTATTAATTAAGTCTTTTGTGAGCCTTTTGGGTCATTGTCAAGGACTGAAAAGGTAGAATCTATGTGAAAGAATAAGCTAAAAGAAAGAACTGGCTTTTAAGTCAGCCACTGTTTCCAAAGTTGCAACTTCCCACAGTAAGTGATTGGAAGGTTTATTTACCGTGGTCCTTAATAACAGTGATCTGCAGCTTCCCCCATACAGCTTTTTCCAGGTGGCAGCGTCCCTCAGCAATAGAGTAATGTGTTCTGTGAGGCATATTTTCATTTCACCCATGGTTTTACATTTGAATTATATTAGTGAAAAAAGTGGTGGGGTTTTTTTTTATAGCCTATTTGACTAAACTCTCAATGTGCAGCTCAAATTTTCATCTGGGAGGCATTTTCCACGTATTGCTGAAATTGGAAGCGGAGATGCGATCGTCACTTGCATATCACATCAGCCTCGGTGCTGATTACCTACAGGACAGCACTCGCCTTTTCTCTTATCAGGCGAGAACAATAGTGAAAAAGCTGCAGAGCAAAAGAACAGAGCTCAGATGACTGAAGTTAGCTGTTGAGCTATCTTGACACCTGCAGTACAGCAGGATGCAGAGATCTTTTCCTCAAAGACCCCCTCGTCTCCTTAAAATGAATATTCATGAAATGTAGCATTGCTTACATTTAGGCATAGAACCAGACCCAGATGTAGGCAAGGTGACTGCCTAGGGCACTAAAAATTAAAAGTCCCAATGTCAGTGTTGTAATGGAGGAGCCCCAGGTGCCAGGGTGCCCCCCAAATTCTCCACATCCCTCATGATGTGTTTAGTAGCTTACTTCCTCTCCCAGAGCAACAATACTTTTTTTTTTGTTACATTTGTACCCCACGCTTTTCCTCTCTTGGCAGGCTCAATGCAGCTTACATGGGACAATGGAGGGTTAAGTGACTTGCCCATAGTCACACAGAGCTGCCTGTGCCTGAAGTGGGAATCAAACTCAGTTCCCCAGGATCAAAGTCCACCACCCTAACCACTAGGCCACTCCTCCACTGTTGCTACTATTTGAGATTCTAAATGGAATGTTGCTATTCCACTAGCAACATTCCATGTAGAAGTTGGCCCTTGCAGATCACCAATGTGGCCACACAGGCTTCTACATGGAATGTTGCTAGTGGAATAGCAACATTCCATGTAGAATCTCAAATAGTAGCAACATTCCATGTAGAATCTCCAATAGTATCTATTTTATTTTGTTACATTTGTACCCTGCGCTTTCCCACTCATGGCAGGCTCAGTGCGGCTTACATGGGGCAATGGAGGGTTAAGTGACTTGCCCACAGTCACACGGAGCTGCCTGTGCCTGAAGTGGGAATCGAACTCAGTTCCCCAGGACCAAAGTCCACCACCCTAACCACTAGGCCACTCCTCCACTGTTGCTGCTATTTGAGATTCTACATAGTAACATAGTAGATGACGGCAGAAAAAGACCTGCATGGTCCATCCAGTCTGCCCAAGACAAACTCATATGTGTATACCTTACCTTGAATTGAATTTGTACCTGTCCTTTTCAGGGCACAGACCATATAAGTCTGCCCAGCAGTATTTCCCCGCCTCCCAACCACTAGTCCCGCCTCCCAGCACCGGCTCTGGTACAGACCGTATAAGTCTGCCCTCCCCTATCCTCGCTTCCCAACCACCACCCCCTCTTTCCCCCACCTGCTCCACCTGTTGCAACATTCCATGTAGAAATCGGCCCTTGCAGATCACCAATGTGGCCGCGCAGGCTTCTGCTTCTGTGAGTCTGACGTCCTGCACGTACCCCACGCTTTCCCACTCTTGGCAGGCTCAATGTGGCTTACATGGGGCAATGGAGGGTTACGTGACTTGCCCAGAGTCACACGGAGCTGCCTGTGCCTGAAGTGGGAATCGAACTCAGTTCCCCAGGACCAAAGTCCACCACCCTAACCACTAGGCCACTCCTCCACTTCCACTTCAACCAGCAAAGCATCAAAAGCATCGAGGCTGGCAGGTGCAGGGCCGTGAACAGCTGCGTATGCTCCAGGCCCGTCTGCTCCTTCCCCCTCCAAACTTCCTGGGCTAGACAGGAAGGGGAAAAAAGGCTGGATTCCACTGGGAGGGGGTGGGGGGGAATTGAGAGGAAGAGAGAAATGCTGGACACCACAAGGGGGGATTTGAGATGAAGAGTAGGAGAGAAATGCTAGACACTGTGGCAGGGAGACTATAGGATGGTAGGTAAGGGAAAGGGAGATGCTGTAGCTGAGGGCAGAGCTTGGGTCCCCGAAACAAAAAAGGTATTCCTCTGCCCCTGGTTGCCAATGTACAGCTCCTTCCCTCACTCTTTGGGATCTTCTATCTAGTCTTGCCCATAGACATCAAACTCTTGGGGGAAGGAGCTAGACTTGGTCCTTAGTGGAGCGCACGATCTAGTGAGGGACGTTATGGTACTGGGGCCGCTTGATAACAGTGTTCATAACATGATCAGTTTTGATATCAACCTTGAAGTAACTATACATAGGAAGTCAAATACGTTAGCGTTTAACTTTAAAAAAGGAGACTATGATAAAATGAGAAGAACGGTAAAAAAAAACTTAGTGGGGCAACTGAGAGGGTAAAAACTGCACAACAGGCATGGACGCTGTTCAAAAATACCATCCTGGAGGCCCAAGCCAAACATATTCCACAAATTAGAAAAGAAAGATGGAAGTCCACAAGACAGCTGGCGTGGTTGAAAAGTGAGGTGAAGGAAGCTATTAGGGCTAAAAGGATATGATACAATGCTTTATCGAGAGGGGTTACCCACAACGAGTATTTAAAAAGAGCCTATAAGAGAGCAGTACACGCCCACAGACCTTGGCTGTTTTTGCCCAAAACAGAGAATACATAGAAACCAGTAACCTGTGTGCTCCCGTTTTCTCATAATGCTTCACGAATTGGACAGGCTTTACACAAATTTTGGCATGTTCTGGCTGTGCATGAGGAACTCAGCGAACACCACAAGATTGCATATTCTCGCAAAGCTAATCTAGGGGAGTTATTGAAGAGACATTATGTGGACATTATGTTTATTGCAAATATTCCTTAGATACTGTTACGTTCCTCACCTGACTCCAGGCCCGCGCAGCCGATTCGCTGGTGAGCCGTGGCCCGGCGGAGATAGCCGGCCATCTCGGATGTGGTTTCTCCAGGATAGGTTGGCCATCTTGGGATGGGCATCTCTGTTTGTGGCAGCCATCTTGGGTAGCTTCAGGAAGGAAGCCCATATTTGGTTGTAGGGCATCTCTGCTGATGGGGGCAGCCATCTTGGATCAGCTGCACATGCTTGAGCCTAATTCCTCCCCTACTTGCTTTGGCTTCTGCTGCATAGAGGTCGTGGTCCACATCTGTGTTCCTTATCGGTTATCCTGATTCCAGAGTTTCCTGTGTTCCAGACCTTGGCTTGTTTCCTGACCACGCGTTGTGTTGCTGCCTGCCTTTGACCTTGGACTGTGTTTTGACTATTCTTAGCTTTAGTGTTTTCCTGGCTCTTGGACTGTGTCTGTTGGCTACCTGTCTGGTCAGTGCTCGGGCAACCCCGCCGGTTCCGGAAGTCCTGCCGGCCGCTTGAACCCAGGGGCTCAACTCCTGGGGAACAGTGGCTAAGTGCAGGTGAAGCTAGGGGTTGTCTGGCTGCCTGACCGAGTGCGGTGCACTCCATCCTCGCCGTGCTCAGTCAGGGCACAAGGGCTCACATCCCCAGTCATAACAGATACCGAGTGGGTAAGGATACCAGGCACCACAAAAAATTTTATCTTTGCCATAACACCTCTTGTGAGAGTATAGGGGTTGTTTATTGTATCATATGTCCATGTTCTTTGTATTACATTGGACATACTAAGCGTCAATTAAAGCAGAGGCTGGCAGAACACATTAGCAACCTCAGGGTACATAAGAAAGAGGTACCATTAGTTGCCCATTGGTTGTCAAAAAATCATACCATAGAAGATGTACAATGTGTAGCATTACTACAAGTAACCCCGCGAGCCCAAAGTGGTGATGTCACTGCACAATTATTTGCTCTTGAGCAACGATACATTTTTAATTGGAAGACGGTGGCCCCCTTTGGACTTGAAGTCAAATGGATATAAGATTTATAATTGCCTACGGGTGTGTGGAGCTGTCTGGTATTTAACTTCCCCCTTAGTTGCGATTATGATTCGGGTTTGAGATTGTAAATAATTTAGGGGGGTCTAGAACCCCTCAAGAAGGCTAAAGTGACCTTAATCTGACTCCATCTCTAAATAGCACTAGTACTGGGGTAATCAGAGGGTTGTGAAGTTCTAAGAGAAATTGCCACTAAGAGAATTGTTAGGTGTAAGGAAAAAGATACCAGCCTTATGACAAACTGGATTTAGATTACAAGTTATACAATGCAGTGAAAGATAGCCTGAAGCAGCAAAAGCATTTGTACTTACAGCCTTTCATCATTAAGTTAAGCCCACAAATCATCATTTGGAATGAAGAGTTTATTTGCACATCAGACTTTAATCAGGTACATTCATCAGACAGATTCTGGGTTCAATTGGACAGAGCCCTGCCCTCCTTCAAATGCGTTGGGGATATGTTCCAACTCTCTGTCTAAATCTCACCCCTTTTATAGTAGTTTGTCTGAATAGGAGTCTATGGCAGGACACTTTTTGCTTAATATTGCACAACCTCTGTGGTGTCCATCTGTGCTTCCGTTTTGTAAACAACTTGTTCCCTAATACTAAAATTATCTGTTCTAGCTCTTGCAAAATATTGTGCAACTTCCTCTTTTGTCAACATGTGGTTTTTTTTTTTTTCTTCTGCCAGAACATCTTGTTTTTAGCATATCAGTTTCACTTCCTCTTTTTCTATCATCTTATGATATGTGTGCCATAATATGGAAAATAAGCCCCATTTTAAGAACAACATTTTATCCCTCTTACCCATTATTCGTTCATTATAGGTGCCATATTCAATTAGAAAGTTATACCTGGTTGTGTTAAGACTCATTGTTCAGACCTGCTTTTTGCAGATTCTTAACTTGCAGGAAAAGCAAGTCCTTGCTCAGCCAGTCATAGATTTTTAAACCTAGCTGGTATTTTTACAGCCTGAGTCCTAAATCTGGCCTTCCACCCTTCCGGTGGGCATCCAGTGAGGGCTTCTTGCTGTAGTATAATTATACATTCCCCACTTGTCACCCCCTCTGAGGAGGGGTGACACAAAGCTCGTCAAGCTCGTCATCATCCATTCCAGAAGGTGGTAAGCTATCAAACGAGAGGGGGAGTTTTGGTCTTACAAATTGTTAGAAGGTATGGTGCAAGATAGGAAACTTCATTCTCAGGTGATATATTATTTGGGCATATGGAATTCCCTTTATATTACCCAATCCCTTGGGCCTTAATCTTGATGTTACCCCTCTTAAGGCTAACTCAAACCTGTAGTGAGAGAGGTTTTATGAATGGGACAAATCCATGAGTTCATCTGCAAAATCTCATGAAGTATAGGTATGTGGGTAATAGCAATTTAAGGTGGATCATACTAATAAATACTTTCAGGTCTTGCTATGACTTCTATTGTATCTGTTGCATAGTACATGGGGAGATAATCTAATGTATCTATCTCAGTGGTCCTCGGAAGGAACAGTGGTTTTGATTAAGCATTGTTATGGTGGCTCAACAAATATATGCTTAGTACTCAGATTGCAGGCTGTTTTAGGTTGTAGGTATTCAGAATCCTTAAACAGGTCGGAATTCTTGGACCCTACTATTACTCATCATTAGCATCCAATCATGAGCACTAAAAAGTGGATAACAAGTATGAGGTTGCCTTATACAGCAAAAATGGTCAATCCTAGGAAAATGTATATTAACCAAGGTCATGCATGGATCTGGACATATGCATAATGACCTGGAAGTATGGGAAGCATTTTATATATCCGTTACCCCACTTGGAGCTTAGTCAAACCTACAGAAAGACATGCAGCTTAAGTAAGCCTACACCAAAGTTAAACAATTGCATAACTGGTTGATACTAACAGGGTTTACACCTACATTATGATATCAGAGCCAGTATTAGGGTTTGATGTTACCCTTGTATCTGAGCAATATCAACTTCAATTTAAATTAAACTCTTAGAAAAACAATCAGAACAATACAGGAAATATTAGGAAAATAAAAATAAAACCTTTTCATTATATAGACAGGATTACTGCTAAACTGAAAATAAAACAAAATATGAATCTATAATGTCCATAAACGGCAACAGTAATTCTCAAATTAAGTATCAGTTCTAAAGTCTCTTTCATCGTTAATGGTTGAGGCGTGGAAGCGCTGAAGAATCTGGAAGATCTAACAGGGCTGGATTTTCAGGCTGGCTTGCTGAAGGAAGTGACTGGTCTTAAGATGGTTAGGCTGGTAACATCTGGTTCTGCGGCTGAGTAAACACGTATATCTTGCACATGGACCCAAGACTTGTGGTCCAGTAGTTTGCAAGGTGTAAAGATTATTGCCACAACCTTGGGGGATCTAACATCATTTGGGCCTGGATAGATCTTGAAGACGTACTTGTGGTGTACAAACTTGGATCTTTCCATGTCTTTATTCTAGGCATGCACAATCATAATTAGTCCATTAAGAGTCAGAGGCTGGCAAAGGAATAAGCAAAATAACTGTATCTTAATACTAGGAATTGGGATTTGCATAATATATCCCCACTTCTGGCTTGCATAATGTGCAAGACAGATAGGTAATTATTATGATGAGATGATCAAATAACAATGGTAAAGTATATGGGACAAAAGAAAAGAGTACAAATTAAAATTTAGAGATGATGTTGATTGTTCAAGTTATTGAGGTATGGAGGGTTAGGATTATAGTGCACAAAAATAGTCAATGCATTGAAATCGATCGCCAATAGGTATGGAATCTTCACCTGCGATGACTAACATTCACCAAGGGTTGGGCCCTCAGCTGCAGGAGGCCAGCAGGACTTACGGGCTAGATGAGTCAGAAAGAAGGGTAGAGGCCAAAGCTTCTTGCAACTCCAGTAAGTGGAGAGCCTATCTCTTTCGCTCATGGACCAATCGATGTATCTGTTGAAACTCACACTCAATAATGTCTCGTATCTCACACCGGGTAATGTTGGGGTCTGTGCATCTGTCCTTTATGCTAGCGATTCTTTGCTGCAATATAGCCTTCAGATCAGATATATTATCGGGTAGCTCTTGTTTGCTAGCAGTCGTCTCCTCGGTGAGGGACGTCAACGGAATTCCTGTATCCATCTGGGGAAAGGCAAAACTTAAACAGTGCTATTTATGTGCTTAATTTATTGGAAGTAATCATAATGGTAGCGGGAGTCATGAAGAACTATTGCGTATATACAAGAATTAGACAAGGGGTTAGGAGGCGGGTCGTGGGTATAAATGGGGGCCAGGAAGGAGGCATGGTAAGAAACAAAGCATCGAGAATAAAAAAAATTAAAAAAAAAAATTAAAAAAAGATTAAAATATTTAAAAAAAAGCACCCTGAAGGGTGTAAGATAAAAATAGGCTTAAAAGAAAAATAAAAATAAAACAAAATATGATATATCTGAATTGTAACAAGGCATATTCAGATGGCAATGCAAGAAAAAGGTTCCTTGAAAAAGACAAATGAAAAAAACATTCAAAAGTTATTGACCTTCACATAGAGTTTAAGTAACCCTTTTTCAATCAGACAAAGAAGTAGGAAGAAGCATATCGCTTCAAGACAAAATCACCACGTGGCAAGAGTTAGTTGAAGCAAGGTGTTAGTTAAATACACAAAGCATACTGTTTTAAATAGAAAGGAATCAGAAAGTTGAATGCATAATTTTCCTTATTTATGACTGAAAGCTTCACCAATTCTCAATTCAAGAATACTACAAAATCTATGATCAGCGCAAAATGTTCCCCCAAATGGCCAGTTCAAGGGAACATTTCTCGCATTTATTCCATAAAACGGATAATGGTTATTAAATATTGCTTCTTTCTTAGACAAGGAAATAATGAAAAGCTTTCAGATATCACACATACCATAGAGAGATTTCAAAAATGAAGGCTTTATATTCATGAAAAAACTAAAGAAGTGAATGTAAACAGCGTAACAGTTAAAGCAGAAAACATTTTAACAATGAGCAATACACAGCTTTTATTTAAAAGGGATCCCGTATAAAGTAAAATGGCATAAATAAGTCAGTACAGGTATATATATAAAATGAACATCCTTCGGGGATCGCTCATCCCTGCAGTTGATAAGAACTCCCCAGGGAAGGTATGCATAAAAGCAAATAAATAAATAAATAACTTGCTGACTTAGTTAGGTCATTTGTATGGTACCATAAATATACACTTGCTATTAAACCTAGAGGAATATAAAATAAAGACATGTTACCTGTAATGGAAACAGAAACATCAAACCAACACATATACAGAGAAATGGTTACCGGATACTAAATGAGGAGCCGAGTAGTTTTGAGTAACTGAGAGCAACAAAATCAAATCGTGTTCGGATTACGCCTAGTCATTATGGGGTGGGTAATATTGATCCCTAAATCTGTGGTCACTGCGGACGGTGTTGATCCGGGTTCCATAAAGGGAATGACTGCCGTTCAGGGGGATTTTGACGGATCTGCGATTTTCTAAATCTATATGGCTGTGTCTGAAGACATTCAGCAGCATAATGACCGTATTGTTGGCAGCGATAACAGAGCACATCAGGATAGCGATCAGGGCTAGGCCAGGAACGATAGTCTCGTTGTCGCCTAGTATCTCCAAGAGGGCCCCTTGGGGGACCTCGCTGGGGTTGAGAGCGACGACCTCTTTCTTCAGGGTAATCAATTCTACGGTCTGGGCGGTAGGGCCGTGGGCCCTGATTTCGGGTGTTATTGTCATAGCGTTGATCAGCATACATAACAATAACAGGGGGAGAAGTGTTAGGAGTATTGGTATTGGTGTCAGAGCTCTTAGAGGCTCTTTTCTCTTTGAGATCTTCAGTCTGTAGCACCTCCAAGTTAGTGTGTACTGTCTTACGATGTTGGGCTTCATTTTGCTTGCTTTTAATAAGTCGTCTGCAATGATGAAGGATGTGTTCACGAATTTTAGGCCATTTTTCTAATTGGAGACCCACGGTGTTCTCTAACTTAAGTTTAATTTCTGAAGGTAAGGTTCCCTTCAGTAAATGGTAGAATACTGGGAGGGCATTATCAGAGTCAAATTTTTCCTCTGTTTCTTCCTTATAGAGGTCTTGGAGTCTGAGTAAATAGGCCTCAATAGGCTCTGAATCCATTTCCCATCTTTGGGAAGTGATAACCGAAAAGTCTTTAAGGGTCGGATACATGGTCCGGATTTCCTGGAATACTTTGGTCTGAATTTCTGTCAAAGGGTTGCCATCATACTGAGTATCGGTGGCAAATTTTGCATAGCCCGATTGAGTGAATATGTCAGTGATACTAGCGTGTGGGGTTCTGCCCAAAAGCGCTTTCATGTCTCCAACTGACAGGGTGGTCCCTAGTGTAATGTCCTGAAATTTCTTTAACCATCGGTTACCTCCTAATGTAATATCCGGGAGTTGCAGTATGAGGCTATTTAATTCAACTGCTGAAAGTGGAGTGTACTCCGTATGAGGAACACCACCTGACATTTTATTTAACAAGGGAAAAAGTTTTACTTTTTCAAAGGGTTTAATCAATGAAGATGTAAGGAGATCGATTGATGCGGTTGGGGGAAATTGATTCTCGTACTTTTTCCAAACCTGAAGACCTTGGATTAGGTAGAGGGTTGTTTTCTGATCCCAATGGGGGTCGGGGTGGTCATAAATTAGATCTCTTACAAGTGAAAGCTTGTCAGAACGTAAGGATCCTTCACGTGGGAAGAGAGCGGACTGGGGCTGGAGCGCCTCAGACCATCCTGCGAGATTATCAACCCATGGGTGAACGTAATGCCATAAATTCTCATGCAAAGCCACATATTGGGCAGGTGTGCTAGGCGGACTAGATAGGATAGGGTCTGTACTGATATTCAAACTTGTAGGAAGGTGTGGGGAATTGTCAATAACCGCAAGGCAGCGGCTAGATCCTTCATCAGTAAGATAACTGTGAGGATGGCGCTGTCTAGTATGATGAGAAATAACATCATGTTGTTGAGGAAACTCAGATTTTGGTGCAACAGATACCACGGTGTCCGGGGTATCAGGGTGCGGTTGCGTTGTCAGGGACTTGTGTAAGGAACGAAGTCCTTCTGAAACAAACGCGAGGCCATCTCCCATACTAGCCAATGTGTGATCGTATTGTTCTTCCGAGGGGACTGGGGTATTAGGTAACGTGAAACGAGGTGAATCGTCTGCAAGGGAAGGGATTACTTCACTATCTGAAAAAGAGGAGAAATGGAACATCGGAGGAGGCTCGTTTCGAATATCCTCTATGTCCGATTTTGTGGGGAGTTGTTGTTTTAAAACTTCCCATGCTTCGTCTAATGGGGAGAGTCTAACCTTCGGTCGCTCCTTATTAGCTGGTTTGGCTGGGAGTACCAAGGGACGCATTGGCCGTGCACCTAACGTGTCCCATCTAGGAGGAATAGAACACTGAGGTTCTAGAATGGGCATTGAAGGGTTCACTGGAGCAGGGGGTGGTTTAATGAAACCCCGATCATAGAGTTCCTGACAAATAGCCCGTGTCTGTGTAGCAGGACTACATGGAATGAAACCCATCTGTCGTAATTGAGACAGGATAGACTGTAGGGATTCAGCTGGCAAGGGACCAGTTTGGACAGAAGAGTCCAAAGGTAGTGGTGGAGGTGATGTCTGAGTTGTGTGTCCCATATGTGGGTAGGTAGTCGTTTGGGTGGTCATGTGTGAAGTCAACCCGGATCCTAGGCTAGGGTAGGTGGAGGTCTGGGCAGCTACGTCAATTTGACTGATAGCAGGGTACTGGACGGTGGCCGGAACTGATGGGTTCGGGACACAAGGATATTGCTCAATAATGGGAGGGGGTATCTCCATCTCATAGCCTCCAAGAGTACGATATACATGAGGCGGTGGTGGGGTTAGCGTCTGGGTTGTTGCTTGCATCGTTGGAGCAGAGGTAACAGTGGGTAATTGGGCCGAAATCAGGGCTACTGGTTGGGCCACTGGGATTGTTGAAGGGGTTAAAGGCGTCTGAGTTTGTACTGACCCCTGAGATATTGGAATTGAGTTTTTTTGTGATGAGGGAAGAGATAGATCAACAACACCGGCGATGTGCACGGTAGTAGGTGGGTCAAATATCATAGGAGCAGGAGATACTGCAGGCAGCGGGGGTGTCACTGTCTGAGATCCCTGAGAAATCTGTAGCTGAGGATTTGTGTCAGGTTTATCACAATATCCTGGGGGTATTGGGGTATATCCCACTGCACATGGTAACAACTTGGTAGTACTTGCAGCAGTAGCAGCATCATAAGGTGGTGGAGCTGTAGGTGCTACAGGATCTTGATAGGGGGCTTGATCGGTATCTGACTTACCCAGAGCTCTATCGTGCTGGTTTCGTGCAATAAGTATGAATTTGTTAATGGCAGCTAAATGTTTATCCCTAGATTTTCCCGTTTTGTTGGACTCATTGTAGCAGACCAAGGCTTGGAGTTTGCCCTGATCAAATGAGCCCCTTGATGGCCATTCCAGTCCTTGATCCTTAGCGGACCAAGCGGTATGCCAGGTTTGACATAACCGGGTAAGTTCTTTTCTATCAGCGGGAAAGAAATTAAGGACTCTTTCCAAGGGAGTAGGGGACGAGGAAGTGGGCATAGTGGGATCAGAAATAGGGGGAAGACAATTCACATAGGAACTCATAGAAGAGTGTATTCAATATAATGCAATATCTACAAGTGAGATGGTTCAAATCAAAATGCTGAGGTCTATAACAGGGGCAACTAAACAAAACCATGCACGGGAAAATTATCTAAACAAAAGAACATGCATCATGCGTATAACAAAAACACTTATACTCACGCGTCTTCAAGAGCGTCCCATTGGCGGAACCTAAAACATAAATTACTAATTGGCGGAAAGCTCAATGCTTTTGCCGCAGGTTATATTAACAAAGAAATGATAGCCATGAACATGAGAATAGTGCAGGAGTCAGTTGTGTCACTTACTATATATAACCTACTCTAAAAATACTGCCCTCCAGAGTATGCTTCTATAGAAATTGACCATGGGATAACACTCGCCATGAATTTTGACATGGGATAACACTCGCCATGTGATGGGACTACACTCGCCTGGGATCGCACATGGGATAACACTCGCCATGAATTTGGATATGGGATAACACTCGCCATATTGAAAACCCCAAAAGTGGGGGAAGCAAAAACTCCAAAAAAAGATTTTAGCGAACAGCGAAAATAAGTTCTCTAAAATTAAAGGGCAGCGATCTAATTGGTTTTCGCCGGTTAGAAATATGGGAATACACTCGCCATATATGGGAATACACTCGCCATTTTGTCGCTAACCCCCAATAGATGCTTAAATATTCGTCTAGAAGAGAACAAAAATTTAGGGCCCCAGTCAACCTGTCTAAATTTGCAACTAAAGGATTTTAGACGTCTCTGTATATCCCCAGCGCGCATCTGTACCGGTAACTTCTATATGGGCAATAGTCCAATTCAGTGAATGCAGGCCATTCCAAAAATAGAATGGGGTTCTGCTTAAAATCTAATAATTGCGATACCGTCATCCATCTTCGATGGATGTAAGCCCCAGGCATCGATATCAAACCCAATAGTTATAGCGTGACACTGGTATATAAGAAAGTATAGTATGTTCCAGGGAAAAGCCCTTGAAAATTACTATAGAAGTGGTAGAAAAATAGAGAGAAAGACGAAATATTCCAAGGCAAAACAAAACAAATGTAAGCTCTTCGGGGAAGGCACAGTCACAAAAAAGTCATTAGTTGGAACACATTAGCCAGAACTAAAAATGCCAAAGACATCACTTGTCATGCAGGAATGGAAAATAGAATTTTCCATCCAACAAGCCAGTGAAAGGAAACACCGATTTCAACAAAAGGCAAGAAAATGTATATTAACAAAGACATATTAAATATAAGAGAAGCATATAAATCAATAAATTTTGAAACAGGACACCAGAATCGTGGTGTAAAGATGACAAGCTCATACCCATAAATATACACTCAGAAAAGGGACATAAAAATAAAATAAACCCGAATGCAATGGCAGGAAGCTTTTGTGGCTAAACAGGTGAAAGGGAAAAAAACAAATTAAAACATGTGATTCTTACACCAAGAACTTCCAATGATACGGCATAAAACATACATACTAGTCAGTGACTGAAATGATATGTCTAAATGATGACAAACAGAACAGCTGCAGCATTAGAAGGAAAGAGAAGGTTGGGTTATAAAGAACCAACAGGAAATAACTGAAGAAGTTAAGCAACGCTGTATTCTCCTGGTACGCAGCCATCATCTTCTCAACCGGAAAGGTAAAACATATTTTATATGCATATCTGTTAAGGTAAAAGCAAAGAAATGCTGCTATATAGTACATAATAGTTCTACTATCATATAAGTTATACAA
The DNA here is from genome assembly GCF_901765095.1 of Microcaecilia unicolor. NCBI lineage: Eukaryota > Metazoa > Chordata > Amphibia > Gymnophiona > Siphonopidae > Microcaecilia > Microcaecilia unicolor. The sequence continues at coordinate 133,240 of NW_021963030.1, read as the reverse complement.
GGGGTTATCTAACTGTTAATGTAACAATAATCCATTGTAATTTCATGTGACTTTCTGTGTTGCATCCTAGTTCATATCAAACTTGTTATAAAGACTTACACAATTTAACTCTTTATAGAACCATATTATTTAAAAGCGATTGTCATTCTCAGGACGTGGAAATATTCATCCGGAAACATTATAACATAAGTCATTACTGCAAGTGTTTAAAATAAGCCAGTGCAGGCTGTATGCACTCGGAGGACGAAAACCACAACGCAAACGAGGAAGTGCAGTATTTCCTGTAGATAACGTTATAATATAGTCAGGCTCACCGATGATTAAAAAGTATTAAAAAGCATCCTGAAAAAACTAACACGATAGTACGGTGCAGGGGCTGTAGCTTATATTTCTTTTAAACGAGTACGCCATTAAAACAGAGCACAAGAAACCAAAACTATATGAGTATCGGAGATCAAAAGCATATGAGAATATTATCTAAAGGGTGTATAAGATCCCCTCATATCTAGGGCAGTATAATACAAACAGATAGGAAAATAAATGACAAACCTTAAGCATTATTAATTGAAAGTATAACATTGTCCCAAAACAAATTGTGAATTAAAAGGGTGTGATAACAGCTACTAGGACAAGTACAAATTTAAAATTACAACTGAAAAATAAAAAGGAATACATTTCACAGTAGCAACTATACAGAAGCAATTAACAAGGACAAGGCAATAGAATAGCGACTATGAAATAACATTAGTTATATTTTATTTGACACCCAGTGGATTAAACACGCAAAAGCAATAAAAAAGTGAGTAATGCAAACCGGAAGATGGCCGTATACTATGATAGCCAGCCATAAATTATAGTATAAAGTACTGACAGTACATGAAGGAGAAGAGCATGCTTCTGAAGTCCAGATAGCTTAGAAAAACAAGTCACAGAGACAGGGGACAGGAGAATGCTGTATAATGGACAAGAGACCTTTTGCAAGGAGAAAGTATAGGTGGAAGTGAGATAAGTTTAACAGTCTTACAGCCAAAGCCGTGACAGGAGTGAGGGGGTACAGAAAAAGTGACAAATTCACTCTGAGAAGCAGTAACAACGGCAGCTTACTGTCAGGATCGGTGCAGGACTTTTAGGACTTTTAGCAAAGACAAAATACAAAGGTAGAAGACTTAGAGCGTAGTAATAGTTACATATATAGTGAGTATGACAGAAAGGTGTCGAAAGTGGCAGAGACGGGATTAATGCAGAGAAAAGTAAACCCGGAAGTGTAGCTAAAAGTGGCTACGGGGAAACTATGCACTTATATTCAAAGTCAGATAAATTATCTGTGGTTTCCTGTAGTTTCCGGTAGCTATAGAATTATTTAGAGTCAGATCAAGACTAGCAATCATTTGGAAAAAGCACATAAGTTATTGTTCTGTCCGTTTCCAGCTGTACGGCCCTTGTACTGAAATGCTTTTACAGCTCTGAATATGGTTCCTTAATAAGGCTGTGTTATAAAAACAGTTTTAGTTACTAATAGAAACTTGCATGTTCCTGTTTGACAGAAAGGGTGTTGCAAAGCAGGTTAGAAAAGCAAATTAAAACGTGTCATTCTGTCATCATAAACTTCAAGTTTACAGTATATAACATATTGAATCAAGCAGTCCAAATACAATGCTTAATGATGACGAACAGAACAGGCTTAGCATTTGAGGGAAGGGGGGGTGAAAAGTTACCGTTCTATCCATAGGCAGAAAACACATATCTGTGAATAAGATTCCGTTTCAGCATGGCTAGGAAGTCAGCACAGTCTGAGGAAACATTGTGGTTAAGATATATACGGGTTTACAGAAAATTGTTAAAAGGATTTAATGTTGATGCAGATGTTAAAGGAAAAGGAAAATAAAAACCAGAAGGGAAGTGTGCTTCCTGTGCTTAATTTGAGTTTAGTGCTCACTGCAAGCATCGGACATTACGGCTACTGAAAATAGGACTAAACAGCACATAAAAACTTTATGCTGGTATAATTAATCAGGATAGGATTTTATCAAATCAAACATATAGAAGTTCTTAGAAACTATTATGTAAGGAAGCAGGGAGTTAATGTGTAAGGAAGTATGACTACGTTGCTATTTTACTTGCTCAGATAGACCGCCGTAATCATTCTGTGTTCATATAAAAGCTGTCAATTCTACACTTGATACGGCAACTCCTTCAAAGCAAAAAAATTTTTAATGTCTTCTACTGTGTCTTTAAAATAACGGCAATCTAAATTTCATTACTACCAGTATATCACTTGATTCTGTAAAGTAAAGGTTAATTTTTAGTTTCCGGACTAAGGCTTCCTAGACGATTACAACTGAATTTATGTGCTAAGAAGTATTTTGTTTTGGCATTCTCTTGAGCCTTCCTCTGTTATAGAAGCTGAACAATCAAACTTAGCACAATTGAAAACCCATTTTTAGAAGGAAAATGCATTAAAAGGGCAGACACTATAGCATTATATCCAAAGGGTTAGAAAGTAAAGGTCAAGGGATGAACGAAAACTGTGACATAATCATAAAGATATAAGCGAGGAAGTAGAGAGAAAGAAAGGCATTCGAGACAGCTTCATTTCTCTTAAGAGAGGTCTGGCGACCATCAAAATCTAAGAAGGAATTCATTACACGCATTTATAAATGGAGAAGCTAAGGATATAGAAAAATGTGACTCGGGCAGAAATAAATCCCAAAAGCAGTGAGAAAGCAGTGGCGTGAGACACTATAGAGGAAATCCTGGGTCTTACTGAGTGCAAGATCTACAGACAGATAGACATGAAAGCAGAACAGGAAAAAAAAACAATGGACGGCCCTAAAACACAGGGACAGTTGCCTTGAGAGGAGGACAAAGAATAAGGAGAGATGGAGATAACACAGGGATGGCTAGGAAAGCAGGAATAAAAAAATGAGCAGCATAGCACATGCAGAAAACTATAGTAGGGAGAAAGGTTAGTGGGATATAGGTTAAACTGGCATAAGGTTAAAAACACCAGCTTCTTAACGGCAAAACAAATTTTGTGGTTTCATATGTAGCTTGCATCCGGAAATGCTACAAGTATAGGAAATATATGCATATTAATCATGTCACATAAAGACAATGGCAAAAACCAAATACCGGAGTGAAAACCACCCTCTTTTGACTGGACCATAACAGAACAAAAACCTAAGGGGGGGCCACGCATGCAAGTACGGATTATTAGGTAAATGTTCCCTTAATTAATCCTATAAGTAAAAGTAATTAGAAAAACCATTATACAGATGTAGTTTAACTGTAATGGCAGGAAACCAAATCATATTACAAAAGGATGTACCGCAATAGTAACAAAAGGGTTTCAGAGCAAAGCTGTAAAAAGACAGAATCTGAAATGTAAGGGTTTTTGTAACAGAGAGGAAATAGAGAGAGAAAGGAAGCTAAGCGAGCCATGTGTGGTCACACAGAAAAGTCAAGGTTAAAAACGCAGAACCACATTGTGGGTTACGATAAGATCTACCAGTCTGTGTTTTGCAGCATAAAAAAACTATAGAGGGAAAACGAAACCCGTAACTGGGGGAAGGGAAGAAGAAAAGATAATACAGCAGGCAAATGTGATGAGTCTTGTTTATTTCAGCGTAAAGGGACTTATATTGAGAAAAAATGAAATAGAGTAGTAAGTCAGAAAAGGACAACGCCCACAAGCAGAGCAGCTGAGAAATGGGGGGCAACGGCCTAATAGTATGGCGCAGGGAAAGAAAGAGTACTGCGCATTTGTAATTTTATAAGCCAGAGAAAATTCAGTAAAAAAAAAAATCTGACAAGTTCTCGTTGAGAGGAAGCAGGTGTTTCCAAAATACAGAGATGAGAAATAGAGAAATAGTCTCTCTGAGGAACGGGCAGAATAAGGAGAATTAAATAAAAACATAAAACAAACGGAGTTAAGGAACACATAAGAAGGGGCAAGGGGAAGTGGACATGTCCGTGTTCTGCGAGGTGTCCGCAGAGCGGAACAGAAGTTGAAAAGGGGAAATAAAAATAACTACGCAGTTGTTAAAAGAACTAGGAAATGTGCATAACAGCTGACAAGATACTAAAGAATTCCAAGGTTTCATTCACAGAGACAGTGCGGGACAATTTCTTACAAGGTAGAAGCAGAATCGGAGGTTTAAGTGCAGCGCTGAGAAAAAGAGCGCAGGTCTTTTTAGAGGGAGATCACAGCAGTGTATAGGCAGGAAAAGGGGGCTGTCAGTAGTTAAGTGCAGAAAAGACACAGACCGGAATGATTTCAGAGAACTGCAGTGAGAAAGAACAGAGATCAGAGTAAGTACAAAGATAGCCAGAATAGGCAAGTGAGACGAAAAGGAGGAGGGCAATAAAAACAGGGCAATTGGGGAGGGCAAGCAGGACAGAGAGATATCCTAATTGAGAGCGCAGGACATACGGGAGGGCAGATGGAGTGTACTGTCCGAGAACTGCAATGAGCAGTGAATGAGGGCTCGGACAGAGGTAGGAAAGGGAGAAGGATGGAGAGGAGGGGAATAGGAATAGGAAGAAGCAGAAAAACGTCCAAAATCAAAGGATCATTAGGCAAGAAATGCCAGCATAAAGACTGATCCAAAGAATTGAGCGTGAAAAATACTCACAGCATAAACACGATCGCAGTCTCCTGGCCGCGTAATTATGCGCCAATCATACACCAAACGTTCACCTGCACACACCTCACAAATCCAAAAGGATGGACAGAAGAGAGGGGCAGAAAAAGAACAGAGAAGAAAATGGAAAGACAGGAAATAAATTTTTGAACACATAGATTTATCCCCTCTGTGTGCAAAAATTAGCGTGTAAAAATACAGCGTTCGAGGGTCACCATATGTAAATAATTTAGGGGGGTCTAGAACCCCTCAAGAAGGCTAAAGTGACCTTAATCTGACTCCATCTCTAAATAGCACTAGTACTGGGGTAATCAGAGGGTTGTGAAGTTCTAAGAGAAATTGCCACTAAGAGAATTGTTAGGTGTAAGGAAAAAGATACCAGCCTTATGACAAACTGGATTTAGATTACAAGTTATACAATGCAGTGAAAGATAGCCTGAAGCAGCAAAAGCATTTGTACTTACAGCCTTTCATCATTAAGTTAAGCCCACAAATCATCATTTGGAATGAAGAGTTTATTTGCACATCAGACTTTAATCAGGTACATTCATCAGACAGATTCTGGGTTCAATTGGACAGAGCCCTGCCCTCCTTCAAATGCGTTGGGGATATGTTCCAACTCTCTGTCTAAATCTCACCCCTTTTATAGTAGTTTGTCTGAATAGGAGTCTATGGCAGGACACTTTTTGCTTAATATTGCACAACCTCTGTGGTGTCCATCTGTGCTTCCGTTTTTGTAAACAACTTGTTCCCTAATACTAAAATTATCTGTTCTAGCTCTTGCAAAATATTGTGCAACTTCCTCTTTTGTCAACATGTGGTTTTTTTTTTTTTCTTCTGCCAGAACATCTTGTTTTTAGCATATCAGTTTCACTTCCTCTTTTTCTATCATCTTATGATATGTGTGCCATAATATGGAAAATAAGCCCCATTTTAAGAACAACATTTTATCCCTCTTACCCATTATTCGTTCATTATAGGTGCCATATTCAATTAGAAAGTTATACCTGGTTGTGTTAAGACTCATTGTTCAGACCTGCTTTTTGCAGATTCTTAACTTGCAGGAAAAGCAAGTCCTTGCTCAGCCAGTCATAGATTTTTAAACCTAGCTGGTATTTTTACAGCCTGAGTCCTAAATCTGGCCTTCCACCCTTCCGGTGGGCATCCAGTGAGGGCTTCTTGCTGTAGTATAATTATACAAGATCCAGGAGAGTCTCGCTGAGGGTACTGTCCCAGAGGGTAAGTAGTCAGTAGTGTATTAAATGTTTTTTGTTATAATGAATTTAGCATGTAGGAATGCATTAAAAGTGGGTTGCATTATGATTATTTGATTATTGTAGATGCTGGGTGTTGTTCCTCCTGATGAAGTAACCAACAAAATGCGGTCTCGCATTGGGGAACTTGTGGAATTTAACATAATCGATCAGGTTATGTAAATGAGTTTTCTCAGGAAGCTTTCTTCAAGCCAGCCACTGTTACCATACGTGGAGCCCATTATAATGTCAAGATCAAGCGATGCGTCATTGATACTTTGTTACAACACAGGACTTTGAATCTATTACTGAGGCTATTTTGAGACTGTTTTTGACGAACTGAAAGTGAACTCTTTCCAAATGAAAAAAGCTGTGTGTGCCCGTAGAGGACGTATGACAAGCTGTGAATATATTTATTTATGGTTCATTTCTACCCCATATTTTCCCACAAATGCAGGCACAATGTGGCTTACATGAATTATAAAAAAAAAGAAAAGTACAGTACATGAAAGCTATGGAAGAATAAGGATGTAACATTAGCAACAGGAATCAGGACTAAACAGCAGAGTTACTGATGGAGTATGTTTTTTTCGAAGAGGATCATTTTCAGCAACTTCTTGAAAAGATGGTAACATAGTAACGTGGAGGGGCATAATCGAACGTCGCTGGCCAAATAGATCACCGGCGATCTATGTTGGCGGTGGCGCTACAGCTGGCCGGAACCGTATTATCGAAAAAGATGGCCGGCCATCTTTTTTTTTTCAATAATACGGTTTAGCCCAGCCAAATGCCGTGGAGTTCGCTGGGTTTGAGATGGCCAGGTTTGTTTTTCAGCGATAATGGAAAGTTATATCGGCCATCTCAAACCCCAGCCAAATTCAAGGCATTTGGGAGGAGCCAGCATTTTTAGTGCACTGGCCCCCCTGACATGCCAGGACACCAACCAGCCACCCTAGGGTTCACTGCGGTGGACTTCAGAAAAGCTCCCACGTGCATAGCTCCCTTACTTTGGGAGCTGAGCCCCCCACCCCCAACCCACTACCCACAAATGTACTGCACCCACTAAAATTGCTCCAGGGACCTGCATACAGCCTCTAGGACTTATTGCTGCTGTATAACTTTGGCACACCAGTTCACACCTGAAGACTAATCTCTCTGAAAAAGTCCTTTCTTGAAATAACCATGTTTACTCACAGTTAAGTGCAGATCAGAGGTTGTGCCCCCGCTGGCAAAGAGTCCCCTGGTACTAAGATTAGCTGCAGGTCAGAGCTGGCACAATGGTGTACAATGCCCTCTTTCAGCACCATTCAAGGTAAGAACTACGTTCTCTAACGTGGGTAACACAGGAAAGGGAACTAAAACTGGCTTACAAAAATGGCCACTACCGCATGGACTACAACAGGAAACAAAACAGGGCACACTCTGACCCAGTTAGAAAGGGGGAAAAGCACCATGGGAGTAAAGCCCAGTACCCTACACCCACCACAATGCATTGCTAATGTGACTCTGAAGGGCACCTAACAAAAAAGGTCACACTCACCCGAGAGCCACATCGCAACCAGGGAAAGGCTGTCGGAGGTTACAACACATTCTGCTGTCATGGAGGTGGGTACGCCATTTGAGGCTGGCATACAGGCTGGCAAAAAAAGTTTTTAGTTTTATTTTTTTAGTTTTGAAGGGGATTGGTGACCACTGGGGGAGTATGGGGAGGTCATACCCCATTCCCTCCAGTGGTCATCTGGCCAGTTGGGGCACCTTTTTGAGGCTTGGTGGTGAAAATAAAAGGACCAAGTAAAGCCGGCGAAATACTGCTTAACGCCGCTTTTTTTTCCCATTATCGGCGAAAGCCGGCCAGCTGGTAGCCATGCCCATCCCTGCCCATGCCCCGCCTTCGCTAATCTACCAACACGCCCCCTTGAACTTTCGCCGGCGAAGCGACGGGAAAGCGGCGATGCTGTCAAAAATGCCGCTTTTGATTATACCGATTTTGCCGCTTTTAAGAAATCGCCGGCCATCTCCCGATTTGTGTCGGAAGATGGCCGGCAATCACTTTCGATTATAAGCTGGATAGTAACATAGTAGATGACGGCAGAAAAAGACCTGTACGGTCCATCCAGTCTGTCCAACAAGATAATTTCACGTTTGCTACTTTTTGTGTATACCTTACCTTGATTTGTATCTGCCATTGTCAGGGCACAGACCGTACAAGTCTGCCCATCTCTAGCCCCACCTCCCAACCACCAGCCCCGCCTCCCACCACCAGTTCTGGCACAGACCGTATAAGTCTGCCCAGCACTATCCCCGCCTCCCAACCACCAGGAAATTTGGGCCCTAAGCTTGGACAGCAGGTCTCGACCTAACAAAGGGATTGGACAGTCTGGCATATACAGGAATTCATGAGTGACTATGTGTGAGCCTAATTGGCATCTACGGGTTGTCAGAAAGGGCCTCCGGTTCTGCACCCCCGTGGCTCCCACCACTCGGACAGTTTTTCCAGACACAGGCGCTAATCGCTCCGTCACAACAGAATGTTCAGCTCCTGTATCAATCATGAATGGAATTGAGCGGCTCCCTATAGTTAGCTTGACCATAGGTTCCTGGGAGCCCAGTTTGTAGGAACCCGGTCTGTCCTATTCGTCCCATTCTGCCATCTCGGCTATCCCGATGATGTCAGATTCAGGAGGCTCATATCTTCCCTCTCGAACTCGGCCTCGGCTTCCTCGATCTCCTGGTCCCCTTCTCAGTCCCTGGCGCCTCTGGGGGCATTCATCTTTCCAGTGCCCTCTTTCCTTACAATAGGCACACTGGTCCCTCTCCAATCTTGGTCTGGGATTCTCCCCCCTTAGCCGGGATTGATTGAAGGAATCTCGGGGCCTGGCTGGTGGTCCGGGATCCCACTTTGGCTTCCCATTAGCTAGAGGTCGACCTCGGTTAAGGGTGGAATTAGTAATGGCTGCCGCTAAAAGGTCGGCCTTCTTCTGCATCTTCCGGTCAGCCTCTCGGCGCACCTCCTGATCTCTATTAATGAAAACCTTGGTTGCGATCTCAATTAGCTGGGTGGTATTCATCCCTGCGAATCCCTCCTGATGCTGCAACTTCTTCCGGATATCTGGCATACTCTGGGCCACCAATGCGCTATTCACCATTCTCTGATTTTCTTGGGCTTCAGGGTCAAATGGGGTGTATGTTCTGTAGGCTTCAATTAGTCGCTCTAGAAAGGCCCCAGGGGATTCAGTTGCCCCTTGGAGAATTTCAGAGACCTTTGCCAGATTAATGGGCCTCTTTATGCCTTTCCTCATACCTTCCAGCAAGTCCCGGCAATAGCCAGACAACAGTTCATAGTGCTGCCCATCATTTGGATCCCAAGCTGGAGCTGCGCGAGGAAACCGAGCTCTAACCCATCCCTCTGGGTCCTGTGTCCCCCCGGGGACACGCTCTCGCGTGATGGCCTCAGCATTTTGCAAAATCTTCCGCCTCTCCTCAGTTGTGAAGAGGGTCAGGAGAAGTTGTTGACAATCAGTCCAGGTTGGGTTATGGGTGGCCATAATGCTAGTCACTAGGTCCACCACTGCCTGAGGCTTTTCAGTATAAGAGGGGTAATGCGTCTTCCAATTCAGGAGATCAGTGGTTGTGAAGGGTACATACTGGTAGGCCTGTGCCTGTATAACCTGACCCTGATTATTAGGATCCGGTCGAGTGGTAGTTACCTGACGAAGTGGCAGAACTCTCGAGGAGGTGGGAATGGAACCTGAGGTAGAGCTAGGAGCTACCCTCCTATCATGCTCAAAGGTGATTGCAGCAGGTCTAACCCATTCAGTGGAGGTGTGTTGAACCCCTGAGGGATGGGGAGGGGTACTCATAGACTGAGAGGTGGTCACAGGTGAGTCAGTCCATTGAAAGGGATGCCGGGCCCCTGATGAGTGGGTAGGGGTATTAGAAGGAGAGGCTGGGCTGTCAGGAGTTGAGGAGTCAGGGAGTGGAACCCAAAGCGGGTCTTCAGAGGTTAACAGGAGAGGATGTGGCACAGAAGGGTAGAGGCCAGGTGAAAAGTCCAACCTAGGGTGTGGTGGGGTTTGCACAGAAGAGGAACTGTCCGGAGAAGCCTGTACTGGAGAGGCTTGAGCTGGGCGGCGTGGATCTCTAGGGGCGGCACGGAACCCCAACAATGGGCCATAAGGTGGTGGCTCAAGGTCTGAGGGGTCATCAGAGAGTATGGGTTTCTCAGACAGGGTAGGGGCGGAAGCCACCGATTGGGTGGTAGGCTTCCTAGGGCTCTTTCCCTCTTCTAGTTTAGATTTTCTAATCTTTCTTTGAACACGGCCTAACATAAATTTTACTGGGGATCCCATATAAGTTTTCAACCACGAGGGAGGGTCAGTCACAAGGCTGTCCCAGGAATCTATATAAGGGAGTTGTTCAGAATATTCTGATTCTCCTACTACTATGCTGTATACCTTCCGGATTACTTCAATATCTAAGCTGCCACTAGGGGGCCACCCCACTCCCATAGATGGCCACTCAACTTCACACAAGGTTCTTAAAGTACTTGAGCTTAAAGTCTGTCCATAATCATTAATTAAAAACCCTTTTTTGAAATTCTTAAGCATACAATCTAGGGGGGTAGCAATTTGTCTAGATGATGTCCCACCCATAATGCTTACAGTTACAACACACAAAGAGGGGGGGAATTTTTTTGAAAGTGCAGTAAGGGGTCTGCACTCTCGAGACACTAGGTAGACAGACAGCAATCGCTTCCTTCCGTTGCTGACCAATTGAACTCGCGTTAATTGGAAATGCAGCTATAAGAAGTCCGCACTCATTTAGCATTCACGCATCACACATTCCATACAGAAAATCCCACCCAACAATTTCAAATTTCTCAGATACAGATAAGCTCAAGCATTTTCGCTTCTAATCTCCTCTAGATTAGAAGGTACTAGGGCCTTCGCTGAGAGTTGATCAGGCTCTCCTTCCCTCCTTCTTGAGGGGCTGGTTTATAACTTCCTAGCTAGGATTACAATACAAAATACAGAATACATACCCGGCGAATGTTCTCCAGTCAGTTGGGTGCTGGGATTAATGCAGGATTCATCCCACCGCTGCCACCAAGAATTGTTGCAGGAATTGAGATAGGAATTTGTGATACTTCAAGAGTCAGACAGCACACACCAGAATGAGAGAGTAATCTTCTTTATTTGCCAGCAAACAAAGCAGGACATCAGTTCTAGCTCTCTTCTCTCTCTCTCAGCTCTCTGTGTCTTTCTCTCAGCTCTCTGTGTCAGCTCTCTTCTTATGCTGTCTTCTCCTTCTTCTGTCTGTTCCTTCTGTCCTTCTCTTTCTTCTGAGCTCCTTCCTTTCTTCTGACGTAAACTGCTTCTGCTCCTACTTAAATACAGTTTCTATCCCCCTCCTAGCCTAGCCTAGCCCAGCCCCCTTACTCTCCAATTGGTTAAGGAATTAGATTGGCTACCTTGCCTCAACCAATCATTACTTTAAAAATATCAGTTACATAGGTTCCAGACATCCTAAACTGACCTCTAACCTGGGGCCCCTCAAGCCAGACATTTGGTCTCCAGAACTCTTACATTTCTCATTATGATTGATTTCTCATCTATAGCTTAAATTGGATTCCCTTAGAGACTAAGAGGCCCCATCTAACATTGGTTATTCTCATATTCCTAGTCTGGTTCATACTAACTGCTAACTAAACTCTGGCATTCATTAAAGGGGTCAAAAGCCAATCTTACTTAATAGCATAGCTTGTTATTACTTCCAAGACCATTCCTACATTTTACCTATAATTAATCAAGGAGAAGAGAGCTGACTAGTTCTGACCTTTTTCACCTTTCAGCTTCCTTCACAAAACTAGCTAAGACCACAGAAAACTCAAAACACATGTTGGGCTCTTCACAGCAGACAAAGAGTAATACAGAATTTAACAGACATCCTACACAGAATACAGCATATTCTAAAGTAAGCATTCTTATAAGACATATTCTAAATATACTTATAATGGCCTATATATCTATATCTAAGCTATCTCCTCATAACAAAATCTACATATCAAGAACTTTTGAAATAGTATTTCAGCCTATTCTTAAACTACAATATGTCATATGTCTGGCTCATTCCTGCTTACAAAACTATTCAGTAAGCCTAATAATATACAGATGTGTGTGCATTTAACAATCCATCAATCACAAGGATCTTTCTGACCTTTCTAACCCAGCCCGGCAAGCTAGACTCTAATTAACTCCAGCTTGCATTCCTTCATTTGCAGGACTGAGAATTTAAACTTCAAGCTTTTAATATCATTTCTTATATATATATAATTATTTCCATGGCTGCCTCATTCCCCCCTTTGAGACTAAAATCAGCTTATGCAGAGATAAGTCTCACAACTCAAACT